>NC_089765.1:43336909-43374409 GCF_040412425.1 Macrobrachium rosenbergii | reverse complement strand
TTTGAGTAACTCAAAAAGAAAAATAGAATTTTTAGAAGAACTAACCCAAAATGAAAAAAATAGATATAATGAATATAAGTGAAACATGATATTCCCAAGAGACTGGTAATGATGATCAGATAAAGGGATTCCAAACTTATAGATCAGATAGGAAAAATAGGAATCAAGGGGGAACCATGATATATGGGAGAGACGTTAACCAAGGAAAAATCTATGAGAAATATAGTAACACAGAATGTGAAATAATTGCAGTAGAATTTGAATCTGAAAAATTAGTGAACATCGTAATATACAGACCCCCTAATACTAAAGAGTTTGACATAACAATAGACAAATTAAATAATGTATGTAGAAATCACAAAGACTGGACTATGCTCCTATCCGGAGACTAACTTTCCTTTCGTAGATTGGAAAGAACGAATAGGAGATTGTGGTTGTATTTATACATATAAAAAAGTTAGTAATAGTAGCGCAGAAGATAAGAGACAATTTGAAGAGCTATTAGATATGCTACTAGAACATAACATTCAGCAAATAAATCACCTCCCAACAAGAAAGGAGAATACTCTAGACCTAGTATTTGTGAATGAGGTGAACTATGTTAAAGAAATAATAGTGTATAATATGAGTATTTCAGACCATAGTGTCATAGAATTAACAGTCTGTTCCAAAGCAAGTGAAAACAGAGATAAGCAAGAGACGAAAAAGTGGGAAGGGTATGGAAAATACAATTTCCGTGGTAAGAATATAAAATGGTCAGAAATAAATGAAGAATTAAACAAAGACTGGGAAAACATATTCATAAGTGATAATATACATGTAAATACGGATATATTATATAAAATATTAGAGAAAATAGTAGATAAATATATTCTGAAGAAGAAAAGTAAACACCAGTCATGCATACCAAGACACAGAAGGATCTTGTTCCAGAAAATCAGAAAGTGGAAAAAAGGTCTCGCAGGAGAAAAGAATGCATGGAAAGTGATGGAAATAAAAAAGTAAGATAGAAAATGCAGAACAAAAGATTATACAATCAAAAGAAAATGAAAAATGGGACTTAGAAGAAAAGACCCTATAAAATATCAAACAAAACCCCAAAATATTCTACTCATATGCAAAAAAGATGCATAAAAGAAGAGTAGAAATAGGCCCTCTGAGAAACGAAGGGTGATTAACGAATGGAAAAAAGGAAATATGCAACATATTAGCAGAAAGGTATAAGAGAGAATTTACACCTAGAATTGATAATGAAGATAATGATACAGGAACAAGAGATGAAAATAGGGAATATTTATCGGACATAGATATTAGTGAAGCTGATATTGTGCAGGCTATCAAAGGAGTTAAAAATGGATCAGCAGCCAGACCAGATGGCATACCTGCCATTTTGTTAAAAAAAAGTAGTTCATTCTATCGCAAAGCCGCTTGCAATACTATTAAGAAAAAGTGTAGACACAGGCAAGATTTATGATGAACATAAATTAGCATATATAACCCCTATTTTCAAAAGTGGATCAAGATTAGAGGCAAGTAATTATGGGCCTGTGAGTCTAACATCACATATTATGAAAGTGTATGAAAGGGTTATTAAGAAAAAATATAATTAAACATTTAATGAAAAATAGCTTGTTTAATATAGGTCAACATGGTTTTGTACCCGGAAAAAAGTACACAAACCCAACTGTTAGTCCACTATGAAAACATATATAAAAATATGATAAACAAAAAAGATACAGATGTGGTTTACCTAGACTTTGCAAAAGCTTTTGACAAGGTAGACCATAATATATTAGCGAAAAAAATTAGAAAACATAATATCGTGGACAAAGTAGGAAGATGGATAAAAGAATTTTTGCAAAATAGAAAACAGATAGTAATTACAAACGATGAGAAATTGGATGAGGCTAAGGTAATATCCGATGTGCCACAAGGTATGGTGTTAGCTGCATTGCTGTTTGTTATTATGATCGCAGACATAAATAGTAATGTTAAGGCTCAGTAATGAGAAGCTTCGCCAATGACACAAGAATAGAGAAATTACCTGTGATGAAGATAGGAACTTACTACAAAGAGACCTAAACAAAATATATGAATAGGCAGAGGTAAATAGGATGGTATTTAACTCTGATAAATTTGAATCAATAAATTATGGTGATAAAGAAGGAATGATATATGCATATAGGGGACCTAACAACGAGACAGTCACAAATAAGGAAGCAGTTAAAGACCTTGGTGTGATGTTGAATAGGAACATGTTATGCAGTGATCAAATAGCAATACTATTGGCAAAATGCAAAGCAAAAATGGGAATGTTATTTCGGCACTTCAAAACAAGAAAAGCCGAACACTTGATTATGCTTTATAAAACGTATGTACGTAGTCCACTTGAATATCGCAATATGATATGGTACCCACACTACCAAAAGGATATTGCACAAATAGAGAGTGTACATAGGTCCTTTACAGCTAGAATAGAAGAAGTTAAGGACCTTGACTACTGGGAAAGACTACAATTCTTAAAATTATATAGTCTCGAAAGGAGAAGAGAACGCTACATGATAATACAGGCATGGAAACAGATAGAAGGAATCTCCGAAAATATCATGGAGCTAAAAATATCAGAAAGAGCAAGTAGAGGTAGATTAATAGTGCCAAAACTATACCAGGAAAACTAAGAAAAGTACACAGGACAATAATCCACTATGCACCAACATCAATAATGCAGCGATTATTCAATGCATTACCAGCTCATCTGAGGAACATATCAGGAGTGAGCGTAGATGTGTTTAAGAATAAGCTCGACAAATATCTAAGCTGCATCCCAGACAATCCAAGATTGGAAGATGCAAAATATACCAGAAGATGCATTAGCAATTCTCTGGTAGACATCAGAGGTGCCTCACACTGAGGGACCTGGGGCAACCCAAACGAACTGTAAGGCGTAAGGTGTCCTATTTCTAAGGTATGTAAATCAAAACCTAGCTTACAAAAAATTAAAGTTTATTATGCAAGTCTAATAAGTCATGTAAACTGAAATTATGCATGCTAGATGATTAAATTCCATTAAGCCACACCCTCAAAAGCAAAACTAAACACTTGTAAGAAAGCATGATTTGTGGGGGTTACTTCCCTTCTCCCCACCAAGACCCCTATACATTCCACATTCTCCAAGCCTATTTCCAAAGAACTTTCTAAGTCTATTTTGTCATCAGTTCCATTTTTAGATAGCTATATGTCACGAATGACTATGGTTTTCATCCCCTTCCTCGAAACATCTGTAATGACACAAAATATCCCTTAAAAATAAAATTCGTTCGGTTCATATCACACAGAAAACATACTGAAAAGACAAAGACATCAACACCGGGAGTTAACATTAGGGAGCGCCTACAGTTTAGGTGGCCAAGGCTGTGGTGTAGGTTCTGACTAGGCAACTGGCAGACGAATACAAACAATACAAACTTTTCCTGTAGTGCCAGGTCTTGATAACCAGATGTAACCAACCTAACCTAATATAGGGCAGTGTGCCCTAACCTGGCTGGGGGGGCTTTGCCCCCCCTGGACCCCCCAGAAAGCGTGGGGTCGCTGGGTCGTGGAACTACTTACCTTGGCAGAGTTATTGTAGCGCGGGCAGAAGGTGTTACACGGCCTGGCAACCGAAACTGTAAACTACCCAAAAGTTACACTTGGAAAAGTTAGTAATTTTCTAAGTTCAACACTCACCCTTTCAGCAAGGAATTTCCAATGTCTGTCTACCACTGCTTCTCACATTGCAATGAAATATATTTCCCAAAACTCTTAACATTTGCCCTACAAAACCTTTTACTAGGTACATGTGAACGAATGAAAGCCACCTCCAGGCACGCCCATAATCCGGATTTATAACCATATAAAAGTTCTAGAAGCGTCTATCCAAAACAAAGATGGAAAGATCCGCCTCAAACCCGCGTAACTGACACCGGCTGTATTCCAAAGGTGACTGTACGAAAGGTGCTGAATTATCAGACGTCCAGGTCACATTCCTTCCATTCCGTGTGTGGCTGTATCTGAGGCAACTTCTGATCAGGTACCCAATGCTGAATCGCACTGAATATGCTGAATCGCGCCGAGCAGTGCTGAAATCCGAAAACGATCAAGCATTCACTCTTGCACTGCATGACCTCTGCACTGAACGTCACGTTTTCATGTTTATAATACTATACATACACACAGACATATATATATATATATATATATATATATATATATATATATATATATATATATATATATATATATATATATATATATATATATATATATATATATATGTGTGTGTGTGTGTGTGTGTGTACTGTGTATTCTTGCAAAACTCTACCATTAAGAGTGCTGCTTATACATTTTGCTCAGCCATTCTTCTTCCAATTCGGGCTATGGGGACCATGGTCAAACAGAAGAACCGAAGGGTTGATGACATCTTTTGTAAACCATTTCTGATGCGGGAACTCGTTTGGCTTTTCAAAATATTCAGACAGGCGACATGATACTTGATTTTGAGTCACAGTTATTGTCTACAATTTGAGAGGTTTATCAGTTTAAGTTTCGCAGTCTCAGTTTTGTTGATTTACGTGTGACTTGAGACTGTTATACCGGTTGTTATCCCTATGCTGTGTGCATTTTTTGAGCAGCAATATACTCTTGTATATTTAGTCTTAGTTATATGCAAGGAAATAAAATGAAAAGGCTTTTGTCCTAAAAGCAGTGGGAACGAATGCACGGCAGGGGTCTACTTAATGTTAGATATCATTCCTAACATAAACTGATCACACAAACATCTTTATCAAGCTACTAAGAACCCTACTGTCGGTGAAAGCACCGCTACATTTCCCACCCCATATACACTCACCTGTCTTTTTTCTGTCTTCATTTCTAACCCTACTATGGTTTCCAACTTACACCTTTTGGAATGACTGTATACAATGAAAAGAAATCATAAACTGAACAGCAATTCCAGAAACAGACCAAGGAGTCCTATTCTGTTCTTGTAGTAGGGAAGTAGTGCCATCAGTGCACCTCACGAGGTGCACTGTAGGCATTACTTAAGGTTCTTTGCAGCGTCTCTTCGGCCCTTAGCTGCAACCCCTTTTATTCCTTGTACTATACCTTCTTTCATATTCTTTTTTTTTTCATCTTACTTTCCACTTCTCTTAAGTATTGTTTCAAAGTGAAACTGCGAGGTTTTCCTCCTGTTACACCTTTCAAACCTTTGACTTATAATTTCCTTTTCAGCTCTGAATGACCTCATAGGTCCAAATGCTTGGCCTTTGGCCTAAATTTTACATTCCTTTCCATTGCTCCACTGTGGTATGTGCATACATTTACATGAGCATTTTATAGGAGTTTATCAGAATAAAAAAAAAATAAAAAGATTTTTTACTTTAAAAATTTCATAATTTCACAATTTCGAGCCAAATTTTAGAATGAGTAGCATATAAGGCTTGGAAGAACAACGAATGTAATTCCTTTCAAAGTGAAAGTAGTCATCATGGAAAAAACTCATCCAGAAATGAACGACCACGTCTTCGTAAGTCTGCTGGCGTGCTTTGTGGAGCACCCCTCCCAGGTGGACTTTCCTTGCCCCGAATTGCTGAAGGACTTCCAGCGAAAATCTGTGGTTGACGCCATCGTTAATCTGAAGGAAGAAAATGCTGCGTTGCACGTGCAGCTTCAGGAAAAAGGAGGGCAAACATCATGCTGGCAATTCCAGATTGGCCAACATCCTGAATTCAGTCGACAGCTGGGTAAACAGGTTGACGAAAATCTGAAACTTCATGAGAAAGTTGTAGCTTTGAGAAACGAAAACTGTAGACTCAAGAGACAGTTCGAAGATCTGAAAAGGCAGTTGCAACAGTCCCGAAATGGTATTTCAGGAGGACAACCAAAAGGGGATGAGAATCTTGATATTCGTAATGATCATCTCTGTAACAAAATCCAGGAGTATAGCCAACAGATAGATGATTTGTTGAGGAAAATAGAAGAGAAAGGGAGGTTGGACATATCAGCTTTGAAGCATCAAATAACTCTGTTGAACGAGAAAACGGAACAATTGGAGAACAAGAATACCCAGTTGACCCAAGCAATCGACCTGCAAGCAGTGATAACAGAAGTACAAACTGAAGTCGAGAAGTTAAGAGAAGAACACAGAAGACTGATGGGCGATAGGGAGAGACACACTGCAGAACGAGATCGTCTCGTGGAGAAGGTGAATGACTACGAGAAGCAGATTGCAGAGTTGAAGATCAAACTGGAAGAGAGGAAGCAAGAGACCACGGCTAAGAAGAGTCAAGTAAATGCCTTGAGCGATAAACTGCAACGAATGGGGAAGACTCACAACGAATTGCGTAATCAGGTTGCCAATCTGGAAGAGCAAGTGATGGACAAGGAAAGAGAAGTTCGAGAGTTAAAGGAAGAAAACAAACGAGTAAAGAAAAGTGCGGAAAAGGAAATCCAGAATCTGAAAGACCGCGCGGAAGATCTCTCCAACGAAGTTGAATATCTTCGCAAGGTGAACGAACTTGGCTGCAACAAGGAAGTAAACGATCTCAGAGACCAAATCATTAAACTAGAGATGGATAATAAGATACTGAATGATATGAAGATGGACAAAGTAAAGGAAAACATGAATCTTCAAGGTGTAATGGAAGAGAAGAATAACATAATAACCCGTCTAAGAAACAAGATTGAAGACTTAAGAGAAGAAATAAAAGACCTGAAGCATATTGGCCACAGAAAGGCAGGCAAAGTAGAGAAACCCCAAGAGCATGTAACAATATAGCTTTGGAGAAATTCAACAGTGGAAGAAGAGGAAAAAAAGTGTTTAAACAGGATACCTGTATTTTAGTTACAATATATTAAACATGCTTTTGTAATCAGAGGATATTGCATAGTTTTGAGAGAATCTTAGTTTTTAGGTGCAAGTAAATTTCTGTAGGGCTCTCAGCTTTGTGATGTAAAAGGAAGCTGATTTATTTAATATGTTCAGAAGGTAATTGTCACGTTGTATGTACAAAACTATTGTAAAAAGGAATAAAGATTTGTTGTTCTTAAAATCACTCCTATTTTTTTCCTCTCTTTACCTCTCAGCTGAGCTGACTAATACTACTCTGAAAAAGCCTTAGAAGAAAACTATGATTTAGTTATGATGTTAGCTTGTTGCTTGAACTTAAAAAGAAATTTTGTAATATATGCTTTAGAGCCTAAGAAAGCATAAGTAGAAGAATTCCAAAGTCTGGCACTAATGAACAGCAAGAGTGAGGGAGGGATGGGTATAAATAAAATCATTGGTCGTTTCGATAAAATACCAAGGAATAAAGAGTATGAAGAATGGATGGAGTAAAGGGGAAGACTGCTAGGCAATGGTAAAGCCGGGCGCACATTGAGACGCAGGCGACACAGGCAGCGCAGCACAGAGCAGGGCAGAAAACTGCATTTCACTATTTTAAATGTAAGCGCGCACATTGTCAAGCAGGACAGCACAGCGCAGGGGCGGACCTGCTTCGGCCTGCGTTACGCAGTGTTTGAAACGCAGTTTTCTGCGCACATGCGGCACAGGAAGTAACTCGCTCAGTAATCCACCAAATTATTATATGATGTGAAAGTCATATGTCTGATGATTTTGTTAATTTCTGATGAATCTCTCGGAAAGACCTGTGTGCTTCTTATCAACATTGTTTTCCCTGTTATTTTTCCTTTTTACAATTATCCATTATAATGACATTATGGAGGCAGTATTACAGGTCAAAACAAAAGGGAATTGTTCATCAGATGATTTTTTTCCTCCGTTCCTATATTGCTGAAAGACAGATGTGTAGGAAAATAAAACTTATCTTAAAAACACAGCCAGTTTTCTCTACTCCCGATTGGTTTTTGGGCGTTGCAACCTTCAGATGATATGTCACTTTGTATCATGTTATGCACCTTATCAAATTGTTCTCTGCTTAATCTGAAATAATTCTTGAATTTTTCATCACTCAACTCAGATGTTAAACCAAATGCACCATGGGTATTCCTCTTGGCCATGTACTCACTCCTCCACAGTGATCTCTTTCCCCTACAAATGTCATATAATAACAAAGTATTCTCGAATTCATTTTCCGAGTCAGATTCTGAGCTGAGGTTTTTCAGGTAATCATGAGCGGCAGCCATGATCACAGGGACTGCATAGGACGACAGACTGCTTCCCATTGTGCGCACCACACCTATGCTGACCTGCCCTGCCCTGCCCTGCCCTGCCCTGAGTCTGCCCTGCTCTGCACTGCCCTGTGTCTCAATGTGCGCCCGGCCTAATACAGAACAGTTGCGCACTTGTCGTTCTCATATGTATGTAAGAGCCCCGACGCTGCCTCTTCCAAACACGTGTGTGTTCGTGTGTTCGTCAATCGTCATCATCGAAGTGGACAGGACAAAGCCAGCGTCTCGTTTTCTTTCTCTACAGGAACGCTATTTCAACCATACAATATTTCCGTCTGTCCTTCCTAAGCATTGTTGTCTTAATGTATGTACAATCACCACTACTTGCATTGCCATGCAAGCATTCTAATCATGTACTCATAATGTTCCAACGAATCTTCTGTATCAAACTGTACGTGTGTTTCTGTTTGTGAAGACGCCAAATGTCTCTCCATTTCACATTTATTATGCTATTGCATTATATCCATTAATCTGTCTTGAATCTCATGCAATTGGCCATATGTAGAATTTCCTGGCCTTTCCACTGATGTATGTTTCATCACCGTATGTTAATCATGTCTCTTGATATCGCCATCTGTTTGTCTGCCGACAAACACAGATGTCTGAACCTTTCATCTCTGTTTTACCTGTCTGTGTGTAGACGCTACATTACCGCTCGCACGCGTCAATAACATCTTCGAAGATTCTGTACATTTATCCCCCACCAAAATCACTTTCATGTATCATAATAAAGTTTTCATTAACCTACCCATCTCACAGACTCATCATCAACATATAGTTACGAGCTGCTCTAGAAGCAAGAGCCCGTGCTGGCACAAGGCCAGCTAAATCTAAAACAACATGTACATTTATCTCAGTAAGGAACAACCAATAAACCAGTAAACACCCAGCCAGTATGTCGCTCATTCCCCAGTCCTTACAGCGGTAATGTAGCGTCTACACACAGACAGGTAAAACAGAGATGAAAGGTTCAGACATCTGTGTTTGTCGGCAGACAAACAGATGGCGATATCAAGAGACATGATTAACAAACGGTGATGAAACATACATCAGTGGAAAGGCCAGGAAATTCTACATATGGCCAATTGCATGAGATTCAAGACAGATTAATGGATATAATGCAATAGCATAATAAATGTGAAATGGAGAGACATTTGGCATCTTCACAAACAGAAACACACTACAGTTTGATACAGAAGATTCGTTGGAACATTATGAGTACATGATTAGAATGCTTGCATGGCAATGCAAGTAGTGGTGATTGTACATACATTAAGACAACAATGCTTAGGAAGAACAGACGGAAATATTGTATGGTTGAAATAGCGTTCCTGTAGAGAAAGAAAACGAGACGCTGGCTTTGTCCTGTCCACTTCGATGATGACGATTGACGAACACACGTGTTTGGAAGAGGCAGCGTCGGGGCTCTTACATGTACGATATCACGTTGGGATTTTCAGAGGAAAGATCATTCCAGAAATTTTATATATATATATATATATATATATATATATATATATATATATATATATATATATATATATATATATATATATATATATATATGAAGATAAAAAAGGCCCATAAAACACTATTCACTGGTAAAATATGGACAGATGAAATGTTACAAGGAGGAGAATAAATAATTCCCTAGTGGTTTTTGGCCTCATTAACTCCCGTTTGGCGAAGATTCTGGTGGTCGTGTTCCCTGGAACACCTTCTTCAGAAGCGGTCTGAGGATTAAAGCGTCGATGTCGTCCGATTTCCAATGTTTGTTGGTTTGATTGATGATAGCAGATTCTAGCATCTTTCTTTTGTACGGACAGCTACTTTTGAAAACCAGCTCCGCCCCACTCCAGTTTATGAAATGGCCTGTATCTCTGATATGCAGGAAAATCCCCGAACTCTCCGAAGCATAACGTACTGATCTTCGGAGAGTTCGGGGATTTTCCTACATATCAGAGATACAAGCCATTCCATAAACTGGAGTGGGGCGGAGCTGGTTTCCAAAAGTAGCTGTGAACCATACTGATATGCTGCATTCATCAAAGTCGAAATCTAAAGACCCGAGAGGTAAACTATCTCCAAAAATTCGCCCCTTAGAAGTGGCAACCACTGTCTTAACCTGTATTTCAATTTCCGATAATACGGATTCTACTTCTTTCTCAATATTCAACAAGGTAGTTTGACAAGAAGACAAAACTATCGTAACATCTAAGTCTCCCCCCGCCCCATCCTATCAACTGTGACCAATAACCCATTTAAAGACGTCCTTAGTGTCTCAAAACCCTCTCGTAATTTCTCATTACTATCTCGTAAAGTCATCAAAGTTTTACCTTGGCTAGCTAATTCTACTGATACCTGTTCAATTTTCACCAAATTAGCAATTGACATACTGGCAAGCATTCCTATGACCAGAACGGCTCCAATTAACAATGGCGCAGCCCTCTTACTCCTTCTAGAAGAAAACTGAGAAGTCAAAGAACCTAAATTTGGAAGCCATGTTAAAGTCTTCTTAATCTTATCCTGGACCCTAACAGCTGTAGCATTAAGTAACGGGTCAGACAGATCCCGTCCGGTCTTCATCTCCCCCAATAAATTCCTAAGGGACTGAACTTTATTCTGGGACGCTTCAAGCTCATCCCTTGCCGAACCTACTGTATATCCTCAAACTCTATACTCAAGATACTGCGTCAGATGACAACCACACATCATAGTCTTCTTCTATAATAACACCTGGGCCTAACCTCACTACGGAATTAGCCCATGCCACGACCCCTAAAGCCATGAGCAGACGAAACTTCAGCACCTAAAAAAAAACAAAGGAAAAAAACCTATAAGTTACCAAATCCTTCCCCCCCCCAAAAAAAAGCAAACAAATAAAGAGGAGAAACCCATGTATCTATAAAACTCTACGGGTTTTTGCGGCTAATTTAATTAAGTTGTCCTCTCTCAGACATTATTGCAACACACGAAAAAATAACTGCTCCGAACTGCTGCACTTACGCAGAAAAAAAAAACAACAGCAAAAAAAAAAAAGACTGAACTCGTACTATCAAAGATTTGTATAACTCTACGGATAGACATCCTCCCCAGTTAAAAGACACTACAAATCACACACTTTTAAAACACATTAAAAAACAAAAGAGAAAGGGAAAAAATGATCAGAAACAACAGTGCATCACAGGAATTAACCCTCAAGTTTCCCATTAACCTGTCTTTTTAATTTTAGATATATGTGTCAACAGACACTCAGCTCTTCCTTAGGCGAGTCGGTAAAGTTGCGGCCTTCCACTCGCTAGGCCCGAGTTCGACTCCCCGGCCGGCTAATGAAGAGCTAGAGGAATTTATCTCTGGTGATAGAAATTCATTTCTCGCTATAATGTGGTTCGGATTCCACAATAAGCTGTAGGTCCCGTTGCTAAGCAACCAATTGGTTCTTAGCCACGTTAAATAAGTCTAATCCTTTGGGCCAGCCCTAGGAGAGCTGTTAATCAGCTCAGTGGTCTGGTAAAACTAAGATATACTTAACTTAACAGAGGCACTCCCGTATTTTCATCCTGAACAACAAAATATCTATCACTTCTTTACTTCTACAACCCAAAAAGGACCCTCAAATTTAGGACCTAGTTTATAATTCAACTGATTCCTAACATTTATTTTCACAAAAACCCTATCTCCCAAGTTGTGAGAGGGTGCAAAAGAGAGAGCAGGTAGACATTGACTGCTAGTTTATTAAGGGAGCAGGCCGCTTATAAATCGGTGTGCGGACGTCAGTACAAAGACGTACAAGGACATACAGGTGACCCGAGGTCAATTGTTCTCAATGTGAAACAGGACAGGTAAATACAGATGTGACAAATAAAATTAACAGATTTAGACACAACAATGCTCTGACACACGTACAATACAAAAGGGCACAAATGAGTAAGTAATAAATGCATATTTACATAAATAAAACATGGCTAGGTATTGCGACCTAAGGTCAGGAGAAAAGGCACCATAGAAAACGGGAGGTTCACTAAAGAAAACCCGTTGAGCGGGGACTTTACAAAGTAACTGTAACTCTATCTGGCTTTGAATTGCTCCTGTCAATCATATCCTGAGTTTTCAACCCAAGATTCTTAGCAAAACGCTCATATCTCTCCTTAGCAGTAGAGATCAGCGACTTAAATGTATCATCACCCAATGGAATAGGTAATAAATCGAATGCACTGGGTAGCCAAATAGTGCTTTAGCGGGAGACATTCCAATGGTATCACTAACCATAGAATTGATGCTATGCTGCACCTGTGGAATATATCAATCCCAATTTACATCAGTGCCCCTACAGTAATACTGAGAGCCTCAATTACCTTCCTATTTGCCCGTTCACATAACCCATTAGCTTTTGGTCTATAGGGAATAAATATTAGTGACTTTCCGAATGCCCATTACATCTGCAAGACACTCTAATGTCTTGTTCACAAATTCTCTCCTATTATCTGTAATCAGCACCTCAGGAACCCCATAACGACAACTATATCTGTCACAAAAAAGTTCAGTGCACAGGATTTTTTCGCTTCAAACTCCTGCTGATTCTACGGGGCTCACAGAATGGCGGGAACTTACTAGACAAGGCACATCATAAACACGACTGTTATTGCACATTTTGTTGAAATGCATGTACGGCCACAATATGTAACGTCATGTTTTGTCTTGTTGCTTGTTTGAGTGATCTGTTGTGAGTCTGGGGTCCTTAAGCCCAAGTAACTAAAAGAAGGGTAGCCCAGTTAGCAACCGCCCTGACAGGGAAGTGTGACTGTCGTGCGCTTGTCTCTCCTTTGTCACTCCAGGGATCTCGTTCTTGATAGGCGTGTGTGTTTGGGCTCCTAAGGGTTTGTGTAAGGTTAGTAACTGTGAGTGCTCCTGCGTGGTTGTAGTGAGAATGACTGGGTAAGAATAACTGTTTGGGCATTTGTATACTGCGGTGGCTTGGCATTAGTTGTGATTAAGTTTCAGTGGTTTCTTTGAGGTTGAGGGCAGTTGTGTAGCCCACCCGTTTCGTGTTGCAGGTACAGAGATTGCAAGTTCATTAGCGTGTCTTTTTTTGAGGGGGTTTTGTGTGCTTGTTATGTAAGGGTGATGATTGAGATAGTTTTATTTTTGTAAATAAATTGAGAAAACCTGATACGTGACTCGTTTATCTTTGCATGGGGCTAAGTCATTTTCCTAATTCATGGGTTGATCGTGCAGTCTATTGGCACAACGAAAATACAGTGACGTCTGTCGAGGAAATCCTGAATATCCATTAAAGAATGAGACTGCCACCTCCTCTGCTGTTTTATACTTCAAAGGAAAAATCTCTTCAAACCTAGTTCATTTGTCCACAACCACCAACAGTTGCCTATGGCCGTAACTAGATTGATAGAATAGGGTCTACTGGGAATAGGAAACGAACCCATTTTACAAGAAACGACCCTCGATGACTTACATGCATGACAAACCGAACAACCTCTCACAAAGTCTTCCACTGACGTGAGCATATCCTTCCAAAAGAATTGTCCCCATACATTCTGATAAGTCTTCTCAATACCCAAATGAAAACTGCCAGACCTACAATGAACAATACCCAGAACCGTAGGTACTAAACTCCTAGGGACAACTATTTGCGTTGTATCACCTTTATCCTCACCATTTCTCAGTCTGTATTTATCTTCCTAACTAACAAATTACCCTCTAATTCAAGACCCGCAAAAGGCAACTTATAACCCTTCCTAACTAATTCCCCTCTAATAAACGCTTTTGCGTCTGCCAAAACCCCATCCTTATCCAGTTTAGATTCTACTAAACTAATATCCCAGTCTATGCAATTTCCAGATACATAACATACATGAGAACCATCCGATTCAGAAAAACTTCTACTAAGGGCGTCCGCTACAACATTATGTCTACCCTCTATATGCCTAAACTTGGCATCAAAATCCCTGATGGTCAAATACCACCTAGCTCTTTTAGGGGAAAGATCCAGCTTATTAAAAGGATCCAACAATGGCTTATGATCTGTAAGAACCTCTAATTGACTGCCCATCAATAACATCTTAAAATGAACCAAACTAGATACTACAGCAAAGGCCTCCTTGTCCACTACCGACCATAGCTGTTCATTACTACCCCGTGTTTTAAACTTTCCTACTGTTAAATGCAATCGGATGGAGTCTTCCATCGAACTTCTGCATAAGGCAGGCCCCTATGCCATCATGACTGGCATCTGTCACCAAAGTGAAAGGACGCTGAAAATCAGGATACTTCAACACTGGGGGATTAAGTAAAGCATCCTTAATATTCTGAAAGACTGACTGCTGTCCATCACCCCACACAAACAGTGCTGGATTTTGGTGGAAATTCGTCCGAGAAACGGATGATGACGTCACACTTCGAAGATGACGAAAATGGCGGAAAATTTTTTCCATGTATATTCACATGGCAAGAAAGGAAATTAGCACTTGTAGAATGAAATTTTTATACCAAAATTTTGTATTTGGGTTTTTTAACCGTTGCTACATTTATGAATGGTTTACTGAGAATGACTTACATTTGGAATTGGGTCATCACTCACTGACTGCCTGGAGAGAGTGGAGGGAAATTTGATGAGGCAGAAACTTTGATGTCTGTGGCCGATTTCCCAGATATCCTACCTCTATGAGGTAAGGCAATCATACTTTCATATATTTAACCCATTCATTAATAAGCCTTTATGAATCATCATTAATAATGGAATAAATTTACGTGGTGTCTCAAACTTGAACAGGTGCTTTGTGAATAAGATATCGAGTTTCAAGTCGTGTAGCGCTTGTGTGAATTCTGGTGAAATATCGGTTAAATTTCTCGGTTCAATTCGGTTCTGAGAAAAGTCACTTGTTAGCGATTGACAACGAAATCATATCGAGCATTTTGCTTTTTTGTATGAACACAATATTAGCAATGGAATTGAGCATGGATGAAATGTGTACCGCATCTTTTAAGTGCAATTAGGCTCTATCCTAAAGCTAGTCTGTCTACGGTGGGATGAGAGAGATTCGAACAAGGCCACTAGAGCTGATGTTTTCTAGTGGCTGCTGCAGCTACGACGAAAAACTGCAGAGAAGTAGGGCGAGAGTGAGAATAGGCAGTAAGATTTCTTGAAAGGGGTCCTTTGAAAATAAACGTGAGTAAATTGAGGAGGTTATGGTGTACATTAATTAATATGGCCTTGTTCGAATCTCATGATTCTCATGCCATCGTAGTCAGACTTTGGCTGCACTATAGCAAAGTCCACCATGCTTTGCAGCTAAGCCCCGCCCACTGATTATGTCATGACCATTCCTTGAAGCTGATTGGTTGGCAATGGTTTCGAAAAGTTGGTTAATCTGTGGTTCTTTTCATCTCCATTTATTTTGCAATGGTTGTTTTACCGAACTAAAATACATTCTGCTGATTATCAAAAAGAAACGTTATATTACCGCTGAAATAAAATCATAAAACACATCTCCCTAAAAATGGTAAAAAAATAGGAAAATATGAATGGAGTCAGGAGTGTTCTGCGATGCTGCAATGTTGTTTCGTGCTATTATTTAAATTACATTGTTATTTTCCGTACTTAAAATAAAAGTTTATGATAATATTTTCAATAATATTTGAATTTTCCTTGCATAAATTAAAAAATTTTTCTACAAAGAAGTTGAAAATTTTACTCTTACTTGGCTACAGAAACGTAGGTTCAAGGACCTATTCTGCTTTAACGGATCATAGACCTACTGTATACTAGACTATATACCACTAGACTATGCAGGATGCTGTGTGTGCAACATAGTTACTTTTTACCTTTGTAAACTCGTGTTGCATAACTTGAATAATTGTTTTACATGTCTCTGGGATTATGTGCCCCAAGAAATGACTGCTGGAGCCGAAGCGAAGTGCAGCCAGCAACCTCTCGTACAGTGATATTGGTTATCTTGTACAAGCGTGCTTTTTATTTCTAGAAGAGGGGAGACTATATATAATAACTCCATGTCCATCGCTCATCCATCCTCCAGTAATTAAACCAGTCAGCAGGGTAAAGCTTCAATTCATTTTAAATAAATAAGCAAGCATGAGATCATTCATTTCTCTTCTCCAACTATACATATAATATATATATATATATATATATATATATATATATATATATATATATATATATATATATATACTGTATATATATATATGAAGGTGGACCATGGAAACGTACTAATATCAGCATAATTCCTTATTTCCAACGTTTCGTAATAACTTTATTACATCATCAGGAAATCTGTTATATAATGAATAAAATTACTTTAAAAATTGCTATAAAAATCAATAAAATTCGTAAATACAGCACACTTAGAGTAAAAGATAAAAAAAAACAAAAAACAAAAACAACATAGAAGCAAGACCAAAGACCGCTAACCAACTTTATACCAAGAAGGCAGAAGACAGAAAGCTTAAATAAAAAGCTAACTCAGGTAGAGCTGAGTGGAGGAGGTCTGGGCATTTAACTGGGGAACCAGTTCTTTAATAAATAATGATTCCAGGATAGGCAGTTCGCATGCATTGCTTGTTTGGCCTATGATGCAGAAATCATTTCTGTCAATATATGTTTTACAATTATTTGAATGGTTTCTTATGCTTGAATGTTCGGGATTGGAGAGCCTACAGCCAGTACGAAAACTTATTCCCTGATGAGAGTCGATTCTTACCCTCAGTAACCTTTTTCAGATACAAAGATCAATTAAACCCGCTTTTGACCTCCAACGTGGTATATAAATATACTTGCCCTAAGTGTAACTCTGGGACATATGTTGGATCCATGAGAAGGTTACTGAGGGTGAGAATCGACTCTCATCGGGATTAAGTTTTTGTATGGAAGCCATGAACCTGGCAACGGCAGGTTGCGAGCTGGTTGGAGAGGCCGATGAACTCAGCCCACTTTTGGTTGGAGGAGAAAACCATAGACAGTGAGGTTTACTTCCGGTTCAGACAATCAGGTCCGGCGATCGTAACGTCTCTGGGGACTTTAAGAGGGCCTGACAGCTGCTGATTTCCTTAAGGAGATAGGCCACCATCCAAAAAGTGAGAAGAAATCCAGTTTCGACGACAGAGGCAAAGTTGCCTATGTCTCGAACTGGTATACCCATCCTTAAGTGGATCTGACAGCTGCTGATTTCCTTAAGGAGATAGGCCACCATCCAAACGGTGAGCAGAAATCCAGTTTCAATGAAAGAGGCAAAGCTGCCTATGTCTCGAATTGGTATACCCCAATCCTAAGTGGGCCTGACAGCTACTGATCTTAAGGAGACAAGCCACCATCCAAAAGGTAGGCAGCAATCCAGTTTCGATGACAGAGGCAAAGTTGCCTATGCATCAAACTGGTATACCCACCCTTAAGTGAGCCTAACAGTTGCTAATTCCCTTAAGGAGACAGGCCACCATGCAAAAGGTGGGCAGAAATCCAGTTTCGATGACAGAGGCAAAGTTGCCTATCTTAAACTGGAACACCCAACCTTAAGTGAGCCAGTCAGTTGCTGATTCCCTTAAGGAGACAGGCCACCATACAAAAGGTGGGCAGAAATCCAGTTTTGATGACAGAGGCAAAGTTGCCTATGTATCGAACTGGTATACCCAACCTTAAGTGAGCCTGACAGCTGCTGATTTCCTTAAGGAGATAAGCCACCATCCAAAAAGTGGGCAGAAATCCAGTTTCAATGACAGAGGCAAAGTTGCCTATGCCTCGAACTGGTATACCCACCCTTAAGTGGGTCTGACAGCTGCTGATTTCCTTAAGGAGATAGGCCACCATACAAAAGGTGGGCAGAAATCCAGTTTCGATGACAGAGGCAAAGGTGCCTATGTCTCGACCTGGTATACCCAACCTGAAGTGAGCCTGACAGCTGCTGATTTCCTTAAGGAGATAGGCCACCATCCAAAAGGTGGGCAGCAATCCATAGTTTCGATGACAGGGGCAAAGTTGCCTAGGTCTCGAACCGGTATATCCAACCTTAAGTGAGCCTAACAGCAGCTGATTTCCTTAAGGAGACAGGTCACCATACAAAAGGTGGGCAGAAATCCAGTTTCGATGACAGAGGCAACACTGCCTATGCATCGAATTGGTATACCCAACCTTAAGTGAGCCTGACAGCTGCTGATTTCCTTAAGGAGACAGGCCACCATCCAAAAGGTGGGCAGAAATCCAGTTTCGATGGTAGAAGCAAAGTTGCCTATGTCTTGCACTGTTATACCCATCCTTAAGTAAGCTTGACAACTGCTGATTTCCTTAAGGAGACAGGTCACCATGCAAAAGGTGGGCAGAAATCCAGTTTCGATGGTAGAAGCAAAGTTGCCTATGTCTTGCACTGGTATACCCATCCTTAAGTGGGCCTGACAACTGCTGATTTCCTTAAGGAGACAGGTCACCATCCAAAAGGTGGGCAGAAATCCAGTTTCGATGGTAGAAGCAAAGTTGCCTATGTCTTGCACTGGTATACCCATCCTTAAGTGAGCCTGACAGCTGCTGATTTCCTTAAGGAGATAGGCCACCATCCAAAAGGTGGGCAGAAATCCAGTTTCAATGGTAGAGGCAAAGTTGCCTATGTCTTGCACTGTTATACCCATCCTTAAGTAAGCTTGACAACTGCTGATTTCCTTAAGGAGACAGGTCACCATGCAAAAGGTGGGCAGAAATCCAGTTTAAATGACAGAGGCAAAGTTGCCTATGTCTCGAACTGGTATACCCAACCTTAAGTGAGCCTGACAGCTGCTGATTTCCTTAAGGAGACAGGCCACCATGCAAAAGGTGGGCAGAAATCCAGTTTCGATGACAGAGGCAAATTTGCCATTGTCTCAAACTGGTATACCCAACCTTAAGTGAGCCTGACGGCTGCTGATTTCCTTAAGGAGATAGGCCACCATACAAAAGGTGGGCAGAAATCCAGTTTCGATGGCAGAGGCAAAGTCGCCTATGTCTCGCACTGGTATACCCATCCTTAAGTGAGCCTGACAGCTGCTGATTTCCTTAAGGAGACAGGCCACCATGCAAAAGGTGGGCAGAAATCCAGTTTCGATGACAGAGGCAAAGTTGCCTATGTCTCAAACTGGTATACCCAACCTTAAGTGAGCCTGACAGCTGCTGATTTCCATAAGGAGATAGGCCACCATCGAAAAGGTGGGCAGAAATCCAGTTTCGATGACAGAGGCAAAGTTGCTCTGTCTCGAACTGGTATACCCATCCTAAAGTGAGCCTGACATTCAATAAAATTAATAAATGGTAAAGGTTAAACAGAGGTTAAACATGTTTTGTTGTATTGGCTTTCTGTGTTCAGTTACAAAAAGTTATGAAATAAGATGCAAAGTACACAGGAAATTACAACAGATGGGTTACAGTTAGTGGGAGGATGGCAGCCAGAATTCTGACTGGCCGTTTGTTGGTGCTGTTCTGTCACATTCCAAGGGTCGTTACTATCATCTTGGCCCTGTCGATGAGGTTGGCTGGAGGATGGGTGTGTGGGAGGTGGGTGGACCTCCTGTTGGCTGAAAGCTTTGGGGGGTTGGGGCGGGGGATACAGCAGCCAACACCCATCCCAAAGCTAACCCCAACGTATGGGCCAAGAAGATCGCAACGCCTCCGGAACACGATGCAGCAGCATCAACTACCAACCAGTTAAAATCCTTCAGTCTTGGTCGTTTCTCCCGTTTGTTTCTTCTTGGCTTCCTTCAATTTTCCTCCTCTTAATTTTCTTCATGTCATTCATCCTCTTCATTTTCTTCATCACATTCTTCCTCTTCGTTTTCTTCATCACATTCTCAGCTCCTTTACACGACAATCCAACAAATTATCATTGTCCTTTATTACAATTCCCAGGAAAACAAGTGCAGTCCGAAAATTTTCTATCCCAATACAACGATCAGCTTCTGCCTCCAGTACTTGTCGCCGATGAAGAACTTCTACCTGCGTCCTCTCCTGTGTACTTTTTTGTTCCGCTTTTTTTCAGTAGTGCTTGTGCCTAACTCCATGCTATCTTCTGCCAGTTTCAACATTCCTGTTACTTTCCTGAACTCAATTTCTTCTGGTCTCTTTTCAGGCACTTCACTCTGGAGTATTCCAGATTGATCTGCTAGTTCAGCGGTCTTGTCTCTGAGAACCTTGTCCTCTTCAACCAGAGCATCATTCTTATTCTTTTCACTTACAACAGAATTATTCACTGAGGCCATTTCAGATAATTTCTCCTTCAGGTTTTCATTCTCCCGTTGCAGCAGCTGAACTCGATCTTCCAGGATATGGACATTCTTCTCAATAGCTAAATTCCTCTGCGCCTCGTTTCCATGATTTTTTTCTAGATCACGATCTCTTGCAAGAAAAACAGGTACAATCACTCAAAAATGTTTTGCAGCATACTTCAAAACTTTTCGGACAACAGCTTATAATAGCGACATCTGGCGCTATTTGGCAACTCTGGTGTAAGCGTATGAAACAACTGAACACTAGCGGTGGGTCCGTGAAATTACCTGCAGTTTCCCTTAAACAGGGCTTTTTCTGATTGCTTACTGTTGTCATACTTTACTCAATTAAAGGATGTTACTATATTACTTCAGAGGTTATCGCTGTTCTTATGTTTTAATATTTTCATCTCCAACTGCCATCACTATCGTTGTTTTATCTCCTTCATATGTGTGAGCTTTGTAGACATAGGCCTACGACTGTTACAAGTTGAACTATTAGTCTTATTAACATCAACAAATACGACTTTCGTAAAGATTTGCTTGCACATTATTATTAATCAAATTCTTGAATGACTAATCCTATGTATATTGTGAACTAGGGAAACTTAATATAAAATATACTGAACTAGACTAACAGATTTCACGTCTATTTTTGTAATACGTAGAATATAATTGCGCACACATATATATACATATATATATATATATATATATATATATATATATATATATATATATTATATATATATATATATAGGCTATATATATATATATATATATATATATATATATATATATATATATATATATATAGTATAATATATACATATATATATATATATACAGTATATATATATATATATATATATATATATATATATATATATATATATATATATATATATATATTATATATATAATATATATAATGCCGTTATCATATGTAATTTCTAATTTCTTTCATTGCTACTTAGGCCTATCATTTTGATGCCTCTTATGAAGCTAACTGAATATATAATGCCTATTGTTGTATTTCTTATTATCTAAGTTTCTAAAGAATTAAAATTAGCAAGAAGTTCAACATTAATTTAGTTAATGCTAAACACCAGCAGTGAAGAATACTACCATGCTCATCAGTGGAGAATGTCTCCTCATCGCAAAAGATGACTTACAAAATCATTGGCCACTGGATTATATTTTAACACAAACCCTAGCCTCTGTTCTTTGTGTTTTGCTGATATGAAGTGTTTCTTGGCAGGAGTATGATGAAATAATATCTTTGTCTCATGTAGCCTGTTACGGATGGTTTGAGCAGCAATTTGAAGGGAGAGCGTAACGTTCTCTCTTTATACCAACAACGTTTGTAAAGGGGAGTTAGGCGGAGCTCCTTCAGTGATCATCCGATGATGATCCTTAACAGTAGTGCAACAATGGGGCCGTCCTCCACTTTTTACAATGAATTTATCAGATTTCCTTGTTCTCTGTTGTTGTATCCCTCTATACATGGTTGTTTTATTTACGCTAAGCTGCCGAGCAATATCTACAATAGAGACATTAGTCTTATGCAAGCTAATGATTGTGGTGTGGCGAGTCTGTTGCCCATCTTATCGGGGCAAGTGATGAGGCAGTTTAGTTTAACTTTCCTGCCCAAATGTGGAGTCACACGATAGCATACAACGTTGAGATTTTCTTTTTTGTTTTTGACAACAATATTGGTTGAATTCTTTCTTTCTTTATTTATATATTATAATTTCATTGATGATTATTCAGTATTATTTTATTAATCAATAAGCTTTTATCTGGATTCGAAATATAGTTTCTTCTTTGACTCTTTTGCCTAATCATCTGAAGTG
This sequence comes from Macrobrachium rosenbergii, assembly GCF_040412425.1. Taxonomy (NCBI): domain Eukaryota; kingdom Metazoa; phylum Arthropoda; class Malacostraca; order Decapoda; family Palaemonidae; genus Macrobrachium; species Macrobrachium rosenbergii. The sequence continues at coordinate 43,352,069 of NC_089765.1, read as the reverse complement.
AAATCTTTCAAAATGTTTCATAATTTTTCGTAATATGAATTCTTCACTCATTTTTTTTTTTATATATTTTTAACCGTATGATTAATAACCAAAGTTGAATAAGAAAATTACATTTCTTTGTAAATATCAAAAGAACAAATTACTGTTAGGTGAACGAAAACTTCTGGAACAAGTTGCAAAACATTTTTGAGTGACTGTACATATATATACACGCCAGAAGCAAGTCAGCATAACATGCTCCTTTTTCTAAGAGCTTCCTCACCCATCTCTTTTTCTTTCTCATATCCCTCCTTGAGTGCATTAAAATTGCCAAGTAAAATACAGAGGCTACTGCACCAGCAGGCATCCCGACGACAACTGAGGTCTGGACAGGAAACATTGTTTGCAAACAGTTTCCAAGCTGTTTGGAAACGGTTTTGTTAGGACGAGCATAATTAAATACAGGGCCGAATACAAGGTTTATTGTGAATCCGTTACAACAACTTGCCGCCAAGGACCAGCACACCGGCCGCATGACAACACAACCACGAAACCGAGAACTCAAAAACAAAAGACGTTCACAGCACGGAATAGAATCTGAATTAACAAAGGATTACCTTTTTTTTTTATCTAAAACTCTACATCCTTTATCCCTAGAAAAGCAATAATATTCCAATTTAAAACATCAGACAATTAAATAAATCAATACTTCTTCCAAAATATGTTACAAATATGAAAACAAAACATGATAAATACAGCATATTTGTATATATTTATAAATCAAGTCGATCTGGAGGTTTACTTATTCGACTGGATCGCCTTAACATTGGCGGTTGTACTGAACATTCACTATCATTATTTACAGTTACTTCTATAGGTTCTTCAGCCCCACTATTATCACATGGTACATTAGTGTCTGAAATGAAAGCACTAGAATCACTCAAATTTACAGATGACTTAGAATTATTGGATAACACTTCTTTATTGGATTGGTTAAAGTCACCCATATATCTATGCATAATCTGATCTGCATGTCTTGTCCAAATAATATTACCAAAACTCTGTACTTCCACCTTATAATTTCTCAACCCATGTACTTCCACAATCTTTCCTTCCACCCATGGTGAACCTTTCCCAAAATTACGAACAAACACAGCATCATTGACTTTATACAATTTACCTCCCTCCTGGAAAATTTCATCCCTCATTTTCCTTAAAGATTTGTCTTTCAGTTTAACTGATTCAACAGTACCTTTGAAATTCCTACCGAACATTATTTCTGCTGGGGCCTTACCCGTGAAAGAATTCACAGTCCTCCTATAGTTATACAAAAATCTACAAATTCTGGTCTGAATATCTCCCTTCTTAAATTTTCCCAGGCCCTCCTTGAATGTTCTCACCGCCCTTTCAGCCAGACCATTGGAGGATGGATGATAAGGAGCTGGTGTTACATGCTTAATACTATTTTTACACAAGAACTCCTCCACCTCTTGAGAAACAAAATTTGGAACATTATCTGATACAATGATATCAGGTATACCAAAATTACAGAATGTCTTCCTCAAATGACCAATGGTAACAGCTGACGTAGTGGAACTAGAAAAATGAATATCCAAAAATTTACTATGAGAATCTACAATTATCAAAAATATTTACCATCCATCGGTCCTGCATAATCTATGTGCAGTCGAGACCATGATTTACCAACAATAGGCCAAGACAATGTAGGAGCTCGAGGATTTGTAAAATTCTTAAAACAAATGCTACAATTCTTTGTGACTTCTCCTATGTCCTGGTCTATCTTTGGCCACCATACCCAATTCCTTGCCTCAGCTTTCATAGCATTTATACCATTATGCCCACAATGCAAATGGTTCAAAACCTTACATCTTAACTCAACAGGAATCAAAACCCTATTTCTATACAATATTACATCATTATGGAGAGATAAATCATCTTTTACAGAGGCATATTCCAGAAGTGACATATTATGTTCCTTGGACCATCCCAGCTTCAAACAATTTTTCAACTGAGACAATACAGCATCCTTACTGGTGAAATGTTTAACTGCCTGAAAAGAGATGTCATCAAAATCAAGTAATTCAACCAATTTAACATACTCAGCTGGTGTACCAGAATGAAAATCATCATCAAGTGGCAATCTGCTTAAGGCATCAGCAATTACATTTTCCTTCCCAGGTTTGTGAACTAATTCATAATCATACTGAGATAACAACAAAGCCCATCTGTGTGTTCTAGAATTAGCATTACATGGAATGTGTTTCCCTCTTCCAAAAAGTCCCAGTAATGGTTTATGATCAGTTCTAGCAACAAAATTCCTGCCAAGCAAAAAATATCTAAAACGTTTCACAGCAAAAATAAGAGTTAATCCTTCTTTATCTAACTGAGAGTAGTTCCTTTCTGCTTTAGATAGTTTTTTACTTGCAAAATAAATTGTTTTTTCTTGGTCACCAACCTTTAGTAACAAAACACACCCCACACCTACAGGAGACGCATCCACTTCAATGATTAAAGGACTATCCCCATCAAAACTAGTCAGCACTTTGGACTCGGAAAAATCTCTTTTAATGCCTTCAAACGCCTTCTGCTGTACTGAAGTCCATCTAAATTTTACATTTTTCTTCAACAAATCATACAAGGGAGCTAGCTTAGAAGAAAAATTCTTTACAACCTTGCAATAGTAAGTAATCATACCTAAAAAAGATTGAACTTCTTCAACAGAAGTAGGACATGGGCAATCTAAAATAGCTTTCGGTCCCTTTGAAGATGGCTTGACTCCTTCACCTGAGATGTGGTATCCTAAATATTCAATAGATTCAGCCTCCAAAAGAGTCTTGGTCTTATTTATTTGCACATTCTGTGCTTGCAAAAGTTCCAAAACCTTTCTTAATCGGTGATCATGCTCCTTTTTGGTAGCACCACTTACAATAATATAATCTAAATAAGCAGCTACACCCTCCACATTTGCCAACAGTTGAGAAATAAACCTTTGGAAAATACCAGGAGATGAGGACAAGCCAAAAGGTAAACGCTTATATTTAAACAATCCTTTATGAGTATTAATTACTAAGTACTCTTGACTTTTCTCATCAACAGGTATTTGAAGATAAGCATTCTTTAAATCAATTTTGGAAAAAACTTTCCCTTACCAACAACAGATAACAATTCCTCTATCTTTGGTAACGGGTACCTGGTAACGGGTACCTGTCACAATGAATTTGTTTATTCAAAATTTTAAAATCTCCACAAATCCTCATTTCAACCTTATTTTCTTTCAATACAGGTACAATAGGAACTGCCCATTCACTATGTGATATGGGTTCCATCATTTCATCCGCTACTAGCTTATCTAAGGCATCTTCAACCATTTTCTTGTAATAAAAAGGAACTGTGCGTGCTTTCATAAACTTTGGGGTAGCATTACCTTTTAAGTGAATCTTAGCCAAAACACCAGCAATAGGTTTACTTGAATCTACCAAGTAATTATCTAGCAGCTTTTCTGCACTCGCATTAGCAACCCTTATTACTCTAGTACCTTCATCTATTCCAGCCAGATAAATACCTACTTGCTGCATTAAATCTTTACCACACAAATTTGTATTACAAGAATCAACAACATAAAATACCTGAGAAACCTTTGTGCTATTATAAAGTACAGGAGCTAACACTTTGCCCAAGACATCAATTTTCATATTATCATAACCTCTTAGCTTTTTATTGCATTGTTCCATATTTAGTTTTAACCTATGTACCCACTCTTTGGTTATAGTAGACACAACAGCGCCACTGTCAATCTCAAATGGAACTAAATTCTGATTAATACTGAAATAAAATTCATCAGAATTAAGAGCAAAAATCTTTCCTTTAACCATTAACAATCTATCATCACTGTTGTCTTCATAATCATCAATAGTTTTTACAGCCTTCTTACCTTCAGCCCTCCTATTGGAAGCCTTATACCTAAGTTTAACACTACTAGGCCTATGAAGAGACAAATCTTTGTTTGCCTCTCTACACACCCTTTTTAGATGACCTTTCCTTTTACAAATGTTACAAGTCAGATCTTTAAACCAACAGTCTATACTCTCATGAGAAAAACCACAATGCTTACAAGATGACTTTTCTTTTCTCACTGAACTAACCTGTGGCTGTGATTCGTTCCTCTCACCCACAAAAGCTTTTTCCATGTTCAAAATTCTTTCTAAAACTGCACTAGAGGTCATAGCTTGGAGATCAATATTCAAAGCAACTAAATTGGGAAAATATACTTCATTGTCCACTGCCATAAACAACTGATCTCTGACTCTTGAATCGAAATGATTACCAAAATTGCAATCTTTTGCTAAAGCCTTGAGGTCAGCATACAAACTATTCACTGTCTCATCCCTCCTTTTTTTTCTTTGTTGAAAAGCTATTAGGCTACGATGATAAGAAGGTTTCACAATGTAATGTGATTTCAATACAGCTACAAGGTCGTAAGTCTTTGTATGGGGTAAATCAGGAGCACACAAATTACCCAGTACACTAAAAACATCAGTTCCAATCGACACTAGCAAAACATTTTTCTTTTTGTTATCTTCCTCAATTCCAAGATTACTAAAATTAGCTTCTAATAAACTAAGCCAAAGATCCAGGGTTATCTGAGAAGAATTAAAAGGATCAATCTTAATCTGAGTAGTCGTCGTCATCGTGAACAAAACTGCAAGATGAAGCAAAACTGTAGGTAGCAGCCTATATGCCAGGTAAGGTAGGGTAAAAACACAATAAATCGAAGCATCAACTAGTACAGCTTGGGGAATTGAAAATCCTCACTAGCATAGGCGAACTCTGCCTAACCTCCGCACCATCGCCGTCAATCAACTGGCCTTACGGAAGTGTCCTCAGAGCCGGTAGGCTATGCTGAACTCATCAAAAATCCTGGAAAATCCTTACATCCACATGAAGTTCTTGTAGACCCTATGCTCCTCTGCATGGATTCTCGTCGCCATTTGTTAGGACGAGCATAATTAAATACAGGGCCGGATACAAGGTTTATTGTGAATCCGTTACAACAACTTGCCGCCAAGGACCAGCACACCGGCCGCATGACAACACAACCACGGAACCGAGAACTCAAAAACAAAAGACGTTCACAGCAGGGAATAGAATCAGAATTAACAAAGGATTACCTTTTTTTTTTATCTAAAACTCTACAGGTTTGCAAACTGTTTACAAGCAGTTTCCAAGAAACTGTTTTCAAACAGTTTGCAAACTTTGTTTCCAAACAATGTTCCCCAGTGTGGACTGGCCTTTAGGCACTGCTAACAATGGAAAATTAAAAGGTGAGGAACTGGGCCTAACAATGCCTTCCTCCTTCCACTTATTAACCTCTTGCTCTACCCGTTCTCTAGTCTTAAAAGGAATCCTATATGAAGGGACAAAAATAGGCTTAGTCTTATCCTCTTAATGAACCTTGTGTTCTAATACATTTGTTAACCCTAACTTATCTCATTTAAGTGCGACTATGTTCGCAAACTCAACCAGAACATCTCCCACACCCTCAATATATTCTTTAAAATCAGCATTTGCTAAATGATGCTTAAAAACCTGCGTCCTAGCCTGTAAATCTGCTTCTGAAAATTCTCACATGTCCCCGACAATAGCAACTGAATTATCTTCGTCAACCAAGTCAAAAAAATCGGCAGCATAAATACCCTTCTGATAGTTCCAAACTGAATCATTACAGTTTAGCAACTCCACCCAAGTGTCCCCTGAACTCGATGCATTGCTTATAGAAACCATACACACTACCCCCTTCAGCTTTTTGCTATATTCACCCACACACACCTGTCTGGGCTTATGCACCCTTTCACTTGAACTTCACCATGGAAACCACACCAGGACCTATAGAACCACATCATCCGACAAAACCCCCTTATAACACTTCCTGTCACAGAAACATGTTCAGAATCCACCTACAAATCATGTACACTCGATCCATTATCATCATCCACTCTACTTATATCCATTTCCTCATAAGGTACAAAAACACCAGGTACTCCAACAGTTATACCGCATACCCCTGTATGAATCGAGATTTTGTGCCGTCGACACGTTGGATGACCCAGTTTTATTGTATTCCCCAAAGCAGCCCCTCGTATAACCAAAAATGGCTCTGTAAAAGTCCTACCCCCAAGAGATAAACACACACTTACGTAGCCCAAAACCCGTGACCTATTTGCTTGCACATCACATACTGTCACTTTAGCAGGCCTCAAAGAACAATCGAAAAACATCGATCGGAACAACTCATAATTCATCAAATTAATAGAGGCGCCTGTATCTGTAAAGATATTCACAACAACCCCATACACAGACCCTTTTACCACTGGCTTCGGCTCTGAGGGCTCACCCAGAAGTCCTACATCACAAGAAACAACTCCTTTTATCTCTTCCCTTCTGCTGCCGGCCCCTAGAGGCTCCCGAAAAACCCCCTCGAGGAGCTCTCTGACCTGCCAGCCCAGCGCTCTGAGGTGTGCTTCTAGACTCACTCTGTTTAAGAAGTGGGCAAAAGCACCAACCGTGATATGAAAACTTGCAAGCGCCACAACATTTCACCCTGCAAACCTTCTTAGTATGGCCCTACCCATTACAGTTATAACAACGCCCATGAGATCCTGAATTCGCAGAAGTCTTATCATCCTCTGTCTTGGCACATAATCTGATAATTGTGGAATCAGGATCACTCTGTGTATGATGCTTCGGGATAGCCCTGGAAGATTTCAGCATCCCGTCCAAAAAGGAGCTATCTACTGTAGGGGATTTCGACATGTGCTTATGAATTTGAGAGAACAGCAAAGTCTCATCCGACCCCCTTTCTATTTCCGTGTCAAAACTATTTACGATAGCATCAGGAACGTCATTCAGAATCCACGCATATTGCAATAATTTCTCCAGGTTCTCTATTGTAATAGAGTCTCTATTTGCCCAACCAGAGTTTCTCAGCTTCTTCGAAAAATCCTTTGTAGCATCAAAACATCTGGCACTAAATGTGACCGGCGAATCATGGCCTTTATAAGACGCTCTCAAAAAATCCTTAAGATCATTCCAGGTCCTAAACTTCAAAAAGTGATGACTCCGACAACGCTGTCCGATATCCCCTTTATCTAAACTAAGGAAGCCTTTTGCTTCATTGAAAGCCTCTACCCCATCCGTTATCTTCTTGGCAACTAAAAAATTCGACACCCCATCTACAAAAATTTGAAGGGGAACTGGAAGAACGCCATCAACCAGCCCCGGAAAAGGCTGAATTCATGTGTTTACGGATGTAAATTTGCGCAACATTGTCACCTTATCCTTATCTTCGTCAGCCCCCGTCATGGTATCCGAATGGATAATCCTCCAAGTCCCAAGTACCCGACCTGATCTCAACTTCATATAACTCCCCCCGCCGTCTTCCTGACGTAACCACAAAGCAACAGAACTCTCCCTTAATTAGCCCCCATTACAAGTAACTAACAAGAAAAAAACCACAGTAACACTCACGTAAGCCCTTCTCACTGCAATGGCAACAAGACACGTAGTTAACCTGAAAAGTAACAAAAACACTTCCCGATCTTTCAAATGCACTCACTCAACACTCGCCACTTAAGTTCCCAATGCAACTGACTCAATCAACAGTGTTCGCACGTCTGACTGCAGAAATTCCCTTAGTAAGCAAAGAGGCACGGATACCAACCAAAAGGCACACCCTAATACATAACAGTCTCAGTTTCCTCGTAAGAGAAGTCTCTTCGGAAGTGTATCTAACCACTATAATATACCCAAGTGTAGTTCCAGCGGCCAACCAAAATGCTGTTACCCAACAAAGAGTAAATCCCTTTGCTTACCTTTGCTAACAGTCAAGAAGTCCCATCTATAGGTAGCTTGATAGTGACCGCATCAAAGTGGCTATTGGCACCGTACATCTGAACATACACACACACACACACACACACACATTCTCTCTCTCTCTCTCAGGTCTACAGCGAAACAAGCATTACCCAAAATAATTTACTTGACAATAATTTAACATAACTGGATTGCAAGAAACAAGTTATGAAATAAAATGGAATACTAATGTTCACCAAATGATCAAATACATTAAGGTCTACCATTTCAACTAACTATTCTTTCTAAATAATTTCCCCACAATAGGTCAAAATAAGGCAAAGTCCAGTATAGTCCCCGATGAGTACAACTTAACCTCTTCCTCAGCGAAACATCTGAAGAAGTCAAATAAAACCCTTGTTAAACAAATGTATAAAAATAAAGATATGGGAATTCCTCCCATGTTACTTATAAAGCACACACAATGCAAAAAGTGCTTGGCACAAGTGAGATATATGTTAAATGAAAAGAACAATCTACAGTTTGGGGACTCTAAAATGTTTCCTACCTCCAAACAGCAATGTTCGCAGTCTTAATCGACAGGTCTCGAACCACTGGAGCCTTCACCGAAGGCTTCTATCAATACAGTATTCACTGTTGATCTTTGAGTGACAATTTGTTTGGTAACTAATACCTTCACACCCCGGGGCTCCGCCCCCCAAAAAATACACATTTGAACAAATTCTCCGGAACCAGGACCATTTCTGGCTAACAAACTCATAGTTTTGTCACCAGACAGGGATGTTCTCACGTTTCAAGAATACCTGGCGCATTTGACACTCATACAGTTTTTCTAATCAGGATATGCGCCAGACAACAGCCAAACATTCTCTCAATGTTCTTCACAATACATTTAGCCACACATACTGATAAAAAATCTACTGTGTATTGTAATTCATAAAATATCTGTGATCTACGAGCCTTTCAGAGATATATATATATATATATATATATATATATATATATATATATATATATATATATATATATATATATTATTCTCATGTATTTAGAAAATTCGTCCCTCTAGTCCATTAGCTAGGAAATCAAATTTAATGGAGGCTGGAGGAGACGCCACCTGGCGGGATGAACCTATGTAGGCCTACCTCCCTATCGCCTGATTTTGGGGGGACCATGCCAACATCTTAACTGCAGCATCGTATGATTTTTTTTGGCGGGGAGAAAGCCATTAGAGACAGAAAGGCTAGCCAGGACCGTAATTGGGCTATGCTGACCCTAGTAGCCTTAGCCATAAGACCTATTTCCATTCGACCTTTTGTTGGCTGAAATTGCACTTACAGATCGACCGAAGTCTTTGTGTCCCACACTGGAAATCAAATGGGAGACGCATTGCACTGGCTGGACACACACACTCTTCCGGCGGGACTGAAGCCACACACAGTGCGTCTTGCAGTCTATCACGCCGGCAAGGTGTCGAAACTTCTGCGGCTGTAATTCATCTTTTGCAAGCGAGCTCCATGCACAGATGCAACAAGGTATGTTTGAAGTAGCAACTGACTGCCAGTAATCTTTCTCTTATCGTGAATTTCTCTCCATTTTCAGTTTTTCATTCTCCTAAAACAAAGCCCCTTTGTTCCCACAGCCTAGCATGCACATTTGCCCTCATGACTTGTTCCAAGCTCGAATAATCTAGGTCAGTGATAGTAATTAGAGTATTCTCACAATACTGTTACCATGTGCTAATTAAATCTAACTGATAAATTCCTCCATCGTGCATAAGTAATTTCATGCAAGAAAAAATCATTAGATCTGAATGCTAACCTGGAATTCTCTTCCAGAATCCTGTTATCTGGCTCTTCGAGTGGTCTGCCACTGCCCTTGTGAACCAAATAGCCTAGACACTTAACTGCCATCTTGCTATGTGCAAGAGTCTCCCGATATTCAGCGGTATGGGGGCAGTGGACACAGTGGCCCCTTTGCAATCACATTGTGCTATCCAAACTTGTTCAACCAGTCTTAACAGCAGTGATTTTCATTTGTGTGTCAAACTATTTCAGGGCTGCAGCCCTTTCAGATTCAGTTATTTGCTATGCATTGTCTAGCTTTTATTGCATGTTGTATGTGCCTTACTTGCTGCTCAGTCAGCCATTCCATAGTAATTTCCTGATTGCTCAGTTTGTAAATAAATTCAATTTAAAGTCATTGACTGGTTTTAAAGGAGACCTCCACTTCTCTGCTTACTTAGATGTGATATCAAGGTAAGTCAGTTTATTCATTACATTCATTGCTTATATTCTGAGCACCAGGTGTTGGCCCTTATGGGATCTGACAAAAAAAAATCCAGTTTTACTCTTCCAACCGGCCTCAGGATATATATTTATTTTGCCGGTGGCGTTTCGCAATATCTCATTGCATCTTCAAGGCTATAACTTACAATAAAATATAACTTAAAATCTTATAAAAAACAAAATATAAAATAACAATTTAAAAATCATTATAAAGACGGACATGACTTACCTAAACTGAGTTAAAAGAGAAACTAAAACATCTCACAAAGAAAGAGGGTAATTAAAAGCTGAGGTACAGACCAAAATGTAAACAAACAACTTGTTATGCTATGAATAGCCGTGTGGAGGCTGTCTGGGTGTTTAACGAGGGGATGGTAGTTTTAATCACGATGGACTCTAAAGAGGTAAGTTCCCCCTCGTCTTAAGTGGAAGATATGATATTAAAATCTGCAAAATTGATGTTGGTTTTGCAGTGCAACGCGTGATTTCGTATGTTGGAGGCTTTGGGTCTGGACAGTGTGCAACCAGTTCTGAAACTGACTCCCTGGTGACAGCGGATTCGGACCTGTAGCAACGTAAGTTCCCCGTTCACGCTTGGGACGTGTAATTTTTATACAATGTTGGATGACAAAAGCGGACTAATCTGTCCTTATATCTAAATAAAAATAACCTATTGTTAGAGGGTTTTTTTAACAAGTTTGAAATTAACTGCTGGTAATGCTCTGTTTAACAGGTTAATTAACTTGTATCGAAATTTATTATTGTAAATGAAAGGAAATTTTGCATAAAAAACCAATTTCTGGATTTTATATACCAGTGGAGAACTGTGTAATTTATATTGAAGAAATTTCTTGAGGGATCTATAAAAGTACTTTACTGGAAAACTATCGTTTTTGAAAAATTGTAAAAGGAAACTAATTTCTCGAAAGGCGCTCCAAGAGGATGTCAAGGAAAAAGCCCTGTGGAGAAGAGTGGATATGGAATTTGACTTAAAATCAAAATAAAAAGAACTGTAAAAGTTAATCCCTAGTCTTGTAAAAGTACTTTTCCTGAAAATACTGGTATGAAACCCAACATCATCTCTGAAAACTCGTACATCTAAAAAGGGAAGTGTTTTAGGTTTCTCTTTCTCTACTGTGAAATTAATATTTGGATGTTGGGTATTAATGAAATCAAGGAACGAATCAGGGTTAAAATCAGACTTGAAAATGGCAAACGTGTCATCAACGTAACGTCTATAAAATAAAGGTCGATAGGTGGAAGGACACTGGTCTAAAAAGGACTCCTCCAGTTGCTAGACGTTGCTGTGCGGGACGCAACCTTCATTTTTAACGATGGTTCTTTTGGGCAAGTAGAAGGAATGGCAATGGGGAGCCCACTTGGCCCCACATTTGCCAATATTTTTATGAACTCCCTGGAGAGTCCTTTTTAGACCAATGTCCTTCCACCTATCGACCGCTGAATTATTTTGAATCTATTTATTTTACATGATCCTACATGTTTTTATTGAATGATTTTGTCTCAAAGTTTGTACTAAATCACTTGTTAGAGAGAGAGAGAGAGAAAGAGAGAGAGAGAGAGGGAGCAATACTTGAAAGGAACAATAATATTTATAAAATCATCATGGAAATGTGTATAATTTTTAAATTTATAATTACTAAAAATAATAAACAATAATGATAATCCTTCAGGCGAATACATTTAATAACTGAATATCGATGAAAGCAATATTAAACACTGATAATATGTGCTCATGAACAATAGTAAGCTATAATATAGGTCTGAAAATCTAAAGAGAAACTTTGAAGATTAATAATAGTTAAACATCAATGAAAAGCCCAATAATAAGGACTTATGAAGACTGGTAATAGGCAATAGACATCGTAATGTGAAAGGTATCTTATTTATTTCTTCCTAGATGGAACGATGTGAGACGTCAGAGAAACTCGAGTAGATGGAGGTGCAAGGTTTCGTTTAAGAAAATGGCTCACGGATGGAGTTTGGATATCGCTGACTCGTGCATATAATACAGCACTGATGGAGGATAAGAAAGAGGAGTTGTAGAAACTAATAAAAGGCCCTGGAAGTGTTTACAAGAGCAGAAGTTGAGGATAAATGTGAGCAGGAATAAGGTCATGAGGTCTAATAAACATTAGTTAGATGGAACAACAAATTCTAAAGAAAGAATGGAAGAACTGACCAATTTATCTAAAATTATTTCATATATGTTCATATTATTAGCATTTCGTAGTCTTTCATCTGAAACACACTAATGGTTTCGCTGACTAAATGTCAGAAGTCGCACACACTAACGAAAAACTTTATTTTAATTCAAAATTCAGATACTGATATGTGGTTGCGAAGATTTGAGAGAGAGAGAGAGAGAGAGAGAGAGAGAGAGAGAGAGAGAAAGGGAAGAGAGAGCGAGTGGATAATTATAATACCCCCAAAAAACATTACTTGAAAATTCACATTCCCTCAACATTTTTACGACGGTTCCCAAACTTCCTTTAATTCCCTCCTCCTACTTTTAGTGTTTATATTTTTGCATGAATTGTTTTTGTTTACCTTTAACCATTACTTCATGATCTTACCCCCAGTTTAGTAGACATACACAAACGCGCGCGCACACACACACGATGCAAGAGCAATTTGTTTGAATTTTAGTCTAAGAATAAAATGTACTTGCAAAACATACCAGACCAGCTAATAGGCGACTTAAGACGCATCTATTATTACGAGAAAGATCTGTGTCATGGACGGGTAATAAAATGTTCGGAACGAAAGCGTAAACATAATAGAATCGGTGTTAAAAGGAATTTAAAATGAAAATAGCCCATGACTAAGAAAACGAAGTGAAAATAAATGTTTTAAACCTTGGATAAGTCAGGATTGTGGCTTCATAAACAGACTAAAATCGCTTGTTCTAGCGCAATGTTTCCTCTGGTTTTACGAATGGTAAATGGAGCAGATACGTAAATTCAGGCATTGCAAGGTTTGCTGGCTATTGTAAGGCCTCTTTCCGAGTGCTAGGATTTAGAAATTATATTTGTAATTGATATTATTACCAGAAAGGGCTATATAGAAATTGCCACACACAGAGAGTTATTAAGTCTTGTTTTAGTTTCTCTGAAGTTGCTTTAGTTACCACATTAAATAAAAACTTAAAGGTCTATTTGCTCATCAGTTCAAGATACAGTTGCCCTCTATCTATTTATTGTTGCATTAGTTTTGTATTCATTTAACTAGAAACTTATTTTGGTCAAATTTCTTTTTATTCACCAGCTCATTTATTCATTTGATACTTATTTTTATCTGTTTACAATTTTTCAGATGAAGCCATTTAATGAAAATGTTCGACCATTGTTAGTTATTCACTCAGATAATCATGAACCTACTAATGAATTCATTAACATACCTACCCCTCTTAGTCTCACATTTATTCATATTTTAAAGAATGTTTCTCCTTACCAGCTTACCCATATTTTGAGCTAAGCGCCTGTGATGATAAGAGTCCCACCGTAATTAACCTGCACTTGGAAAAAAACGACAATAACGACGTCGTAAACACATTAGTGAAGAAGCTCCGAGCTGCGTGTCGAGGGGGGAGGATCTTTAGGCCTATACCATCTGCCAACGAAGACTACCGCTCCTCCGTAGTAGCACTAGGGGAACTATGGACATCCAGAGGTGCCCCTATTATTATTACCCTATTTTAGGATACCCACAGGACTTAAAAGGCTAAAGCGCGCCTCATGCCAAGGTCGAGATGAGAAAGAGAGTGGTTCCCGTCTCTTTTGCTAGTTCATTTTTACAAAAAGTAAGCTATTGCCAGACAAACAAAGCAGTACTCTCATTAAATTGCCATGTCAAGTTCAGCTTTAGTTGTTGTATTTCAAGATAATTTCCTCAGTGTTCTTGAACATAGGCTCCTTTTAATTAAGATGCTCTCGAAGATTACGTGATTATGTATCTGGTGTGTAGTCTTTGAGTTGTTGCTCCCGAGAGTTGCTGGGGTACTAGTCCTTTTGTGACTACATACTCATAGTGCGCAAAAATTATGAGCTTAAGAATGAACAATTAAGTATCAAGTCAATGTTAATACTAAATTGTTCTGATGGATTATAGCATTTGTGAACTTGAGGAAAAAGAGCGAATTATGAAGTAGAAAGACCAATCAGCTTAGTATTACTACCTTGAACATATTCCATGGCGGATGAATCCTCACACTATCTACAGATAGTATTACCACATCTCAAGTTATCATTATTATTATTATTATTATTATTATTATTATTATTATTATTATTATTATTATTATGCAGCTCATTTGTAGAAATTACAGAATTTTCTCTACATTTCCCTACAATAAGATTTCTCTCTATTTGGGAGGAAAGTTTGTTCGTACCATCCACGCAAAAATCTGGTGTGATAAATATTTACCTCGTAGGTTTTATGATTGAACAGCTCCCGGAGAAGGAAGAGAAGATTTGGATTGGAGTAACAATAAAAACTTAACAGATTTAGAATATGCTGATGGAGCTGTTTTAATCAGCAAAACACCACGAGATTTACAAAGCTTACCGAACAGAGTGCGTCTTATATAAATGAGTATCGACAGAATATGCATAAGGAACAAACTAATGTAGGATGGAGGAAGGATTTAGGAACGATGATATCCAGCATAAGTCCTCTCGAGTTGGAATTCAATGAAAGACTGAAAAGGGCAAATCAAACAACGGGGGCCTGAAGATGATTTCGAAATCAAACAGGCTGAAATTACAGAAGAAAGTAACACTAGATGGCTCTAGTGCGATCTGCATTGCCATACCGATATGAATCATGAAATGATGTGAAACAATACCCAAAAGATTTTGTTGATTTGAGAATAAAGCTTTAAGAACCATCTTACGAGCCAGATGGCAGGACAGAGTGAGAAATGATATGTGGAAAATTATGGATGTTTCATATGGAGATGAGACGAAGATGAAAAGGGGGGGAGG
>NC_089765.1:43226909-43334409 GCF_040412425.1 Macrobrachium rosenbergii | reverse complement strand
TTTCGTTTTAGCATCTAAATGCGAGAATTTCTTACTTCTTTTTTTTAAGAGACTTGACATTACAATATAAACCTCATCTCTTCGACTAAAACTCTTCCTTTATTGGCAGTAAATAATAAACCCCACCCCGTTTATATTCGACGAAATAATGAGATACGGAACAAGAACAAGCAGTAAGAAAAAAAATAATTTCGTTAATAATCTGGGACCAGACCAAAACAAAGAGAGGCACACCTTGCGCACATACAGAGGGAAGTAGAAAGCCACATTCAAAGTTTCACGAAACGGGGCCCAGAGCTATTAACGTCAGTCAGTACATGTGTACTTTGTGCCACATACCTCTCGGTAACTAGTGCGGTTAAAAATGCGATGATACAAAAATGGCAAGACAAAAATGCAAAAAAATAAGGAACTCGGGTAATTACGAAAGAAGAGCTGAAACTAAATTGGTAGCAAAAAGTAAAGAAAATGGACAATGACTGGACTGTACGTGAAAATAATTGGGTATAGGTAAAGTAGCTTCTGTTTTTTTTAACTGATGTGACTGAACTAAAATTTGTTTCCGCAAAATTATGAATCGGCTGGTACGAAATCTAACCAGCCTAAATCTATTTGTGCTCCTCCTAAATCTAGGTCACTACTACTTTGTTACTAGGCCTGAATCAGCCATAAATGAGGCGGAATTAATTCGTTATACGAAAAAGTAAAAGTAACACAAATAACGAAGAAAAGGTAATGCAAAGCTAGAGAAAAAGAAGTAGAAGAGGAAGTATGCAGTATGGTACATACGTGTATAAATCGCCCTCACTTCGGAGCGGCAGCTGAACAGAAGTAAACGAAGAAGAAAAACGCCAAGAAACAGGAGCGAGACACAGACCAGCCATTTACCGAGGCGGATGCCTGTCTTACCTGCAGAAGGGAGAAGTGAGGGTAAGCGGACGAGAATAATACTGTCTCCCCTCTGACTACCTGAAAAAAAAAAAAAACTCGGAGGGCGAAGGGGAAAGGGTGAGCTTTTCTACCACGATACCACACACCACTCCATCCTCCTCTCGAGGGTAGCCCTGTTTTGGCCCTGTTTCTTCTCCCCCGTCCCCCATTTACGGAAAAAGACAAAATATCTTCTAGAGGGGTAGTTTTGAGAGAGAGAGAGAGAGAGAGAGAGAGAGAGAGAGAGAGAGAGAGAGAGAGAGAGAGAGAGAAGGAAAAATTGGAGCGGAATGGGGCGAGACAGAAGAGGGGAGGAGGCAGCGGGGCCCAGCAGCAGCTGAGAACGAGGGCACATGCCCATCGCCACCGAGCAGAAAGGAGCAGCTCTCAGGTGGCTTGTGAGCTAAGGTGGCACTATCCTCAGCCAAACTCAGGTGGTCTCTTTCATCCCTAGTCTTCAGGTGGTTCTCCTCTGCAGGTGGTTCTGATTCAGGTGGTTGATGCCAATGTACCTTCTTCAACCAGAACCGTCGCAAAGGAAGAAGCCTCTGCTGCTGCAGATCAAGGCGCAACACTTCCACCCTCCCGTCCTGCCAAAGGTAAGACAAAAAGGAGAACATGATGTCTGGCGTTTTTTCTTGTAATGAACGATCTCTTAATGAGGAAGTTACAGAATTACAGACAATTATGTAAATAATATTGTTTATGTGTTATAAGAATTTAATCTTGTTCATTTATATTTGATCTAAGGGTCAGTGTTATGACTGTTCCTTCATCATAACTTATGGTTCATTCTTATAAGATTTGGGCTTTGTATTTGGAAAGTTATAAACATATCCTATTACCTAGAACCCAAATTTGATTACACTTCAATTCTTCAGTAAAGTTTATGGGTAAAATAATAAACTGGAGATTCATAGAAAAGCCTTAAAGGGACTTTTTGAATCATTAACTTGAGGAGAGAGAGAGAGAGAGAGAGAGAGAGAGAGAGAGAGAGAGAGAGAGAGAGAGAGAGAGGTATGACTAGGTATCAAGGAAGAGGGACAGCTGCTCCAAGGAAATGCCCCGTTAAGCCTGTAGTATATTTTTGTCTGCGGATGCCACCAGTTTCCTGTCTAGCAGGGAACCGTCGCGTTTTCCTGACGTATGTCCCTCTCTTCCCGTCTTTTAAATACCCATCTCTCTTCTTCTTCTTCTTCTTCTTCTTTCGAAATTTACGAACTTCGATCTTATTTTCAAGGTCATGAACACTTGTGAATCGACATGCTTTGGGGCCTGAGCTTTCTGCTAACTGAGTAGTCATTTTATATAAAGAGCTTTGACATACTTTTTTTTTTTTTTGAGAAGTGAGCACTCATACACGTATCACTGCCACATTCCCACTTGAACTATTGAATAATGGATGAACCCCCGTGCAGGAAACTTTCACAACACTAGCCTTGTCGAACCCTCCCTACACACACTCGCTTCTTGGATTTTGAGGCCCTTCCTTAAAAATACTTCTTTCCCGACCGTTTTAAAACACTATGATCCATCCTTTCAATTACACTAACCCGTTTGAAGCTCCTATGTATCTTTGCATTCCTCACTCTGCCAGCTCTCCTTAAATCACAAAATATGTAGTGCACCGTTCATCTCTACAGCTTCTACCTTTCTTTCATTTGCATTTAACATTCACACTTCATTTCTGTAATGAAGTTGTGGCTTAACTATCACTTTATACTTTCCAACATTGGCTTCTAAAGGCAATCCAAGTTTTCTTCTAATATTTTGCCCACATTCTGTTATATTTCCTGCTTCATGTAATCTGTGATTCGCCAAAATCTCTATTCCAAAGTACTTATTAGAACTTACTGCTTCTGTTCTCCCACCGCCTCTACTAACATTCACTGCACCCTCTTCCTGGCTCCCTTTTGCCATTATAACCCTACCCTTGCTCATATTTACTTTCAAAGTTCTCTTCTTGTAAACACTTTCAAAATCTTTTAATAAAGTCTGGAGCTCTTCTTCATCATTCCCAATCAGTACTGTATTGTTTGCGAACATCAGTGATTCCACACTCGTTAGCGGTCGGCCCATCTTATTCCACAGTTTTGTCCCACATCTACTGTCTATCCCTCGACTTCTCCTGGCACTTCATCCATAAATATATTAAACAGGTACGGAGACATAACACACCCTCATACCTACACACTCTTAACACCTGCTTCACTTCCTTCCCAAATTCACTGGGAACCTGACCAATAACGGTTGCACCAGAAACAATGCGTACATAAACACACTAATGAATGGATGACTTCATTATACATGGAAAGTGAAAGTACGTAGTCGGTTTTGTAGTATTGCAGTCACAGAAAATCGTTATCTTTAAAATGGAGGAGAAGGTTTCTAAGGCTACGAATCGCCAACTTTGTGCCGATTTCTCGTAAGAGTTAGTAGCCTGATTCCGAGAGTCACTTGATGAATATCTCCAGGGAATTTCATTACAACTGGTCATCTGTTCTTAATATATTCTGCTATACACATGCGTTGGCGAAGGTGTTTAAGTCTTATGGTTATCAGTAACGTACGTATTCTCTTTTCCAAAAGTTATGGTACTAAAGGGAATGTTAAGTGCATACCAGACTCTTCAGTGGGCACCAAATGACAAACCTAGTATCTTCCAAAATGCAAACCAGCGGGAGGGGCATTAAACACAGGGAAAGGACATCGTACAAGAATAACATCTGTTACAGAAGTCATTCATTTCAAAATAAAGCCATCACATTTAGAGCCGGAAATTACAAACAAGAAATGTAAGCTGAGAAGTGTAAAGGCTTCAAACGAACTTTGGTAATAGCAAGGGATCAAAATACGAGGAATGTAGTAAATGTTTGTTAAGAGAATTACTTAACTGTTTTGAATCTAAAAGCTGAATTAATACAAACGAAAGCCCGCATAATGAACCCGTTTTTTATTTTTTTAACAAGATTTCAAAGACGGAAAACAAATGCATAAATAAAAGATAATCAAAGTTAGCACGCCCAGGACGTCCTCAACAATGGCATGGTTATTATTTGATCACAGAGAAAAGAGCATGAAACTGAGATTTTGGCGTGTTTAAGTACGGCGACAACTTTTGTTTACATGTCCAGTGAAAAATGCGCAGCTGTTTCAGAGAAAATGTACGACGGTGTCGTGCGTAAGTCTAATTGTTGCGTCATAAAGTGGCGCAGGGTATGCTCAGATTTGCTAAAACATTAAACTTGTAGCTGGCAATAGATACGTATATACGTTGTTCAAACACACGCAGTTCTGCGTAAAGATGTAAAATTTCAGTATCTTAGAAGTACCAGTATAATATATATATATATATATATATATATATATATATATATATATATATATATATATATATATATATATATATATAATGCGTCTGGCGTAAAATCGAATTTACGGATACCATTGCCGCAAAGAAGAAATTGTTATGAAAAGAATAGAAATAAAGATACCAGAATGGAATATTATGCAAAATA
The DNA here is from genome assembly GCF_040412425.1 of Macrobrachium rosenbergii. Lineage (NCBI taxonomy): Eukaryota > Metazoa > Arthropoda > Malacostraca > Decapoda > Palaemonidae > Macrobrachium > Macrobrachium rosenbergii. The sequence continues at coordinate 43,329,961 of NC_089765.1, read as the reverse complement.
GCCTGAACAGATTTCCACAATACGGCAATTACTGAAATTATCAAAAGGAAGTGGTTTCATCCTCGTAGTTCGCATTATAATAAAAAAAAGACTAATAACTTCAGTGACTTCTCGACTGGCTAACGCCCTAATTGAATTTAGTGAATGCACACACACACACACAGTTTAGACGGGAGGATTAGGATAACATCTAAACCGGGGATTTAGTAACAGTGATTTCGGGTTTAAGATAAAAATTTCACAACCGAAATTTTTTTCATGAAGGTGTTACGTGAAAGTCCGACAGTGGACCTGATGAAGACGGAATCTTCAGCTAACAAAGGTATAGTACGATGAGCGGCCCAAAGCATAGTTATGTAAGATGGTTGACAAGATGCGATAGATAGTCTGGGATATCAGCTACTACTAAGGGCTCCTACTAAAATCTTTGTTAATAATATTCGGAATAGCACTGATGCTGAAAACAAAAATATGCCCATTAAAAAGGACGTTTAGCTGACGTCTTTCATTGTGAAACTCTTTACAGAATACAAAAATCTTAAATAATCATTGAGAGTGTTTTTGAATCTTGTAAAATAGGTCATTTTCATTAAGGCCGCTAAACGTCACTGGGAAGCACAAACAAGGGAGAACACGGAAAGTCATAAATGAGGGAATAAAACGAGTTAGCCTACAGTAAATTAAATAATGATTAGACAAGATGTCAAATTAATGAGAGAGAGAGAGAGAGAGAGAGAGAGAGAGAGAGAGAGAGAGAGAGAATTATAACGTCTCATTTAAGGCAGCTTTCAGTCCGGCAGAGAAAATCTTTCCACCCTCTCAAGGCAATAGAATGTTTGTCTTATCAGTTATTGCTCGACACAACTAGACCGATTATTTTATCTCAGAGGAACACTAAAGACAGCAGTGAGATCAACCTCGTGCCAGGAAGACAACGCAACCCGTGATATACTGAAGCCCAAGATTATCTAAGTCAAGGCCTAGGCGGACCTAAATAAAACAGCCCAAATTTGCTAATACTCAGTGGAATGGTCTTAGTAGCTTCCAAAATGCAAAATATTTTCAGCGGACTAAAAATATTCTGAAGTCTTTTCCATTCCTTTTGCTAAATGATTGTCCCCAGCTTATGATTAGCAACCCATTCTAAGCGCCTTTATGTGGATCCAAATCGGAACGTCAATTTTAGCCTGAAATACGGAAATCTGTTGCCTTTGTATGGCAGGACGTACAGACACACACACAGTTACAGAAATCACCGAACTACAGAGTAACAGTGAAAGTTTAAGGGCTTACAAATTTATTTCAGGTAAACCACAGGCTTCAATAGTTCACATCACTACCAGCCGTCACTATCACCATTGCAACTGGGACAATCCGAGCTATATTTTCTTTGCCGGCTCTTAAGAAAAGAGGGAGAATAAAAAAATAAACTACTAGTAGTCTTAAACAATAACCGCGTTGAACACTCTTCTCACCAGCGAGAGTCCCATTTTCTTAAAAATTCAACTGACATTTGTTGACCTAAGCAATCTATGGTGTTTGATGAGGCAACGCCACGTTTTTGTCTAATGATTTTCTACTGATTGTGAGCTCTTCTGGTTAATAATATAGACTTTCCCTATATTAAATTATCTTTATTAAGTGTATTTCTAACACTCGTTCCATTTCGGAAACAGTTGCGGGAATGAAATTGCTGGAATTAATTCGACAAAATTTCCAAGTAGCCTATATATTTGATTCAGTCCTAGAGGTGCTCTGTAATGTTACGTTAAAAGCATTTACCGGAATGGATGAAGCCCATTAATCTGTTATTTTTTCTTGGAAACCTTTAGGCCACTTCATCAGACTATTTGAAGGTAGTCTGATTTTACGCGCATTCAGTAAGTTACCCGGTTCTCATTTAATCCTTAAACTTACTTAAGCATAGTTATACAGTACATACACCAATGAATGCTACTAAAATTAGTATAAATTAAATTGTTAAAATAAAAACTGTATCAGTTGTTGAAGACACATACACACACACACACACACACACAGAGAGAGAGAGAGAGAGAGAGAGAGAGAGAGAGAGAGAGAGAGAGAGAGAGAGAGAGAGAGAGACTGTGTTTACTAGAGCACGGAAACTTGTCCTTGTGTCTTGGTGTGGTGGTGGGACAGTTCTGTCTGGTCTGAAGCCCTAGCCTAGTTGGCAGACCTCCACCCTCTATTTATTCTCATGCTTTTTCTTCTGTTGCCTCTGACGTAGACATTTGCCAATGCAATTCGAAAGTTTATCCGCTGCTCGGCTTTAATTCGGGATATTGCTGGCCGCCAGTATCTGTTGCATTTTAATAAAATAAAGGCTTAGCGATACTCAGCCTAAGATAGCAGTGTGATACTAGAGAAGAGTTGTCACCTTAGCTCTTTGTTCTTCGTAATTACGTTGCTTTGGTTTAAGATGTAGCCTACTCTGTAAGTGTTTGATTGGTATTCACTGTTGAAATGTACATAAACCTAGAGCTTTTGGCAGAAGTTGCAACGCAAGAGACAAGAAACTGAGTGCGGGGATAAGCGGAATTTACAGGTTTAAGTTCACTTACAGGTAGTCAGCTACAAACCTGCGCTTTGAATTTCTAATGATTGTCTTCAATTTGGGCATACGTACTCTCAAGTTAGAAGTAAACAGTTCATGGGCAAACAGCAAATAACTTTACTCTCCTTTGCCTCTAGCTATTAATAAACATCCACCTCTAATGTTTCTACTCATCTTTCCACACACCGTCATCACACCGTTACCAAAACCGTGGGTTTCAGATTTCCCAAAGAGCTCAATATGAAAACAAGTAACTTGGCATTGGTTTCCATTTGGGGGTAATATTATTCTTCTTAGCATTAATCTAAACTATGCGACAACCTGGCCAGCTTCAATGACATCTGAAAGGATGAGTAAGAACTGATAAAATTGCCAGGTTCCAACTCAAGACCGGAACTGAAAAAAGGAAGACTACTTAAGACATGTCAAGGCTTTGTTTCCCAGCGGCGCCATTTGGTGTTTAGCCTAAGCCATCAAAGAAAAGTCTTGTAAATCTAGCTCACTTTTTTCTTCCTCTTTCCTTACCTTCAAGCTTCATATATATATACTTAGAGACATGTTTATATCTATGCATATATATCTATATTAACCTTCTGGTTTTCAGCAAGTCACTTTTGCTAAGGTTGGTAACCCCATGGTTTTATCTACCATGTTGAGATCCACTAAAGCCAGCTCCCGACCTGGTGCATTATTCACTGCTCAAGCCAACAGTACATTGGATATATAATTCCAACACAGTTCAATATTCTTTCGTTAACAATATTTATCTACCCTTCCTCAGATGGCTTATATTATTTGCTTACTGCCCTTGGTATATTTTCTTAAGCTCTCAGGTATAAATAACTAAAAAAAGAAAGAAAGGAAAGCAAGAGAAGGGAAACTAACGTAAATAAGACGCGGAGGGGTTTGCCCTCATTTGGCTTTCGTATGCCGGTTTTCCCTTCATTCCGCGTACGTTTGCTTGATACCCTCTTTTTTATCCTCTGTACTGTTCCCCCTTTCTTAAAGTTTACGCCCCTCTCTATCTCTCATTAGACAGAGAGAAATAATTTAGATGCAGTACGGTAATAAATACTCTGGGTGAATTAAGCAAAAAAGTATGTAAGTTTATTAAAATGTGTTAGGTAGAACATTGTAAGAATAATCTTTATACCAAAACAATTAGTGTTTAGCATAGTGTGATGAATGTTCAGTTCACGGAGGCCCACAGAAGGTGATTATCTGCAACGTCGCATCAGAAAGGGAATGCCAATGAATGAGGCAGCTTCCCTTAGGTAAGAATCGTCATGACGCAGCAGAACTGATATAGCTAGTAGAATTCCCCGAGGATGAAGGCCAATGGAAACGTCTTGTTGGCCAAAGGACCAAGGCTTACTTCACCTTAGGTACGCTCTTCTGCGAAGGGAAATGCCTCGAAGTTAGTAGTAGAAGTCGAAGGCTTTTCTTTTCTAAATCTATACATCAGGAGGTCTTTTCTTTCTCGGAGAGAAGCGTCACGCAAAGAAACCTGTGGCGGGAGGCCACGACGACGCCTGGCCGTCAGCCAACAGACTTTGAAGTCGACTACATTGCACATTGCCCACCTGTCTATGCGCACGCGCACGCCGGCAAAAACGAAGAGGAGCGATCATCAGCACACGTATACATACACACACAAACACGTACACAGGCACCAGCTACCTACCACCTGTCCTCGAAACTTCATGCCAGAGGAACGCAGCCTTGCTTGGCCTCTTGCTCGGCAGGTCGCAGATCGGGGACTGCAATCACGCCTACGAGATGAGATACTGCACGTAAACAACACCACCCACCTGTTCATGTCATTCTCTACCTGAGGTTCTTCCTCCGTCAACGAAGGCAGAGGAAACTTGAAAGATCGTTCTCAGTCTAAAAGTAAAATTTGTTTCCTCTTATAAAATGGAAAACAAGTTACACTGAACGCTCCAGGGTCGACATTTAAAAAAATGGTGAACAAAACGTTCGATTCAGCGCTTTCCAATTTTCATTTCCTTTTCGCAAGTAAACAGAAGGTGTCGGGCGGCCCTTTCGATACTTTGAATAAACATTACCTTGCAGTTGTACTGTAAACTACAAAATTAAGAGGGGAAAAGCGCATGTATGCATGTTACTACATATATAAATGAAAGTGTTAACTTTTGTGTATTTGTTGACGTCTCTCTTTTTCTCTTAAACGGTTGCACATAGCCAACCGAAATTTAGTCCTCATTATAGCGAGGTCAAGGTCTTCTGTATACTTCGAGGTCAAAGGTCAAATAGGAATTTGACTTCAGCAATAAATCTTGAACTACGCAAGATAGACATGTTTGAGCCACCATTGTTGCCGGTGTTCGAAGGGAGGCCAAAGCCACGGTCATATTTAAAGGTCTAAGTTTGAATAGGAATTTTTTCCTGGTCATAACTTTTGAACTATGTAAGATGGAGAATTTATATCTGGTGTGCAAAATCCTCTAATACACCTATAGGTCAAAATGTCATATATGGATTTAACTTTGGCCGTAACTTTTGAACTATACGAGACGGTATTTGGCATGCATAATCAAGTAGCGAAATGACACCAATGCACAGAGTTTGGTCAAGATCGATTTCATATTTCAAACTCAAGTGAAATAGGAATCTGTTACTGACAATAACTTTTGAAGTTATAAGATAGCCACTTCATGTCTGACAAATGTCAAACAGTAATTTAACCTTAGCCAAAACTCTGAGCCATGCGAGATACAGACCTCTCTGGTATTAACAATTCATTAATAAAGCCATTGTGCAGAGTGACTACAAGCTCAAGGTTATACTTGAACTTCAAAGACCAAAACAGACTTTGACTTTAATACAATAATTCAGGGTCACTTTATAGCTACTTTCAGCTTGGACAATTCTGGGCATTCTCTCAATATGCAAAGAGGAGAACCACTCACATATTTGCAGTCTACAGGTTACAATCACCGGTTCTGTGTAAATGCAACATCTGACAAGTAATGACCTGCCATCTTCTCGATTACTTAATATCTTTAATTCGTTATTTTCTGAAAACCTTGACGCTGAATTTGGGAATGAAACGAAGAAACTCCTCTCCTTCAGACCTGGATTAGGAGGAATGGCAAGCCAGTTCTGTACAACAGAAGCTTTCCGTCATGAACCTCTGGGCTACAGATAGACAGCAATACAAGTGCAATTACATAGATTACACGGGAATGTCCTGTTATTTTATTTGTGACCCTCACTACTCTGAATGATTTGTCCAGTAACACTTGAAAGATTCTTGAGCCCTGTTTTAATAAAAATTCATGATAGGGAATATCTGTTTTCTTGAGATTTCATTATGCTTACAGTGAAAAGGCATTACCGTATTGTCTTTCTTGAAATAACTATTCAAGAAATAGTTATGTGCTTACTTTCCAAAGTGTCAATTGCCTTTTATTTCTATGAGGAAATAAAAAAAGTTTTTTGCTTGGATTTCAGTTGTCTTACCATAGTAGAGCATTTGCTCACCTTTCTCGAAAATATAATTTTTCTATAATAAATTCCTCTCTTATTCTTCACAATAAATGTAGTGAGGAGGATTCTCTATTCACTCTTCATAGCTACCATTCTTTCAGAACTATAATAAGAATAAAGTCAGTCACGCGCAGTAATGTCAGAGCAGACAGAAAAATTTACATAGCTTAGGAAAACGATGGGAACATTCTGACAGCCCTTACCTGATAAACCGCATGAGTGTTGACTGATGAAGTCTCTCGTTCCTAACGACAGCAGGGAAGATCAAAGGAAAGCACCTAGACCCTGGCGGCATCCAGGTGAATTTTACTGGGGAGTAGGTAGAGGACCCTATCTGTTTAGCCCCCACTTCCACCCCTCCCCTTCTCCTCCTCCTCCTCCTCCTTCTCTCTCTCTCTCTCTCTGCACTTACATATATATATATATATATATATATATATATATATATATATATATATATATATATATATATATATATATATATATATATATATATATATATATATATATATATATATATATATATATATATATATATGTATATACATATGTGGTGTGTGTGTGTTTGTGCAGAGAGAGAGAGAGAGAAAGGATATATTTTGCGGGCAAAACAATAATCACACGTAACTGACAGTGATGTACTGTACAAAGGAAATTCTTCGCCAAATGTCAGTGACGATGAGGTATCCCTGTTTCTTAATCATTGTCAGAAAATTACTCCAGATTCCATATAAAGTTCATGATGGCGTTCTACATAACAATGGTTTTAAATTACAAATAATCTGCGCAATTATGTGACAGTGCGATCAGTACATAATGTTACTGAGTTATCAAACAAGTCTCGGGAACAGAAGGTGAGTACTAATTTATTCTACATTAGTCTTGGATTTGCTTTACCAACACTTTCGAAGATGCATTCCTTGTTTTGTAAAGCATAATCTACTTATTTTCGCAGCTGATTCATTTATTTTTGTCATTTTCCAACGAGCGAAACGTTTGAAAAGCAATATAATTAATGAGTTCCCGAAATATAAAGTAAAATAATCTTTTCAATTATCACTATCATCCTTTGTCCTTTTACTGTCATAGCCATCATTACTGCTCTCACTATTGTCTTTTATAGTAATAACAGCTATAATGATAATAACCACTAGTTCTTAGTAAACCAAAATAATGTTCTCAAGCTTTGTCATCAAGGCTGACAGCCAGTAATGGACAGAATTTGGCAGAAGTTCAGGAAATGATTTCTTTCCGTCTGAGAATATCTTTACGTTAGGGAACAATATAATTGTATTTTTATTCTTCGCAATGTATTACACAGTCCATTCTGCATATTTTTTTCATGGTAATTATGTATTGTTGTTTTCTGTTATCTGGTAACATTGTGTTCACCGGTTAAAGACTACGAACTTTGTTGCCCATAGACTCCGGGAGGCAGCAGGGACCACCATTCACCCTCGACCTCACAAGCATCTCTCCCAGGGTAAAGGAAATCTATAGAGAGAGAGAGAGAGAGAGAGAGAGAGAGAGAGAGAGAGAGAGAGAGAGAGGAGAGAAAGCTTTACTGTGTTATAGGCTATATAATCCTATTATTTTCCGAATAAAAATAATGGAATGATATGTGCGAACAGAATCTGACGGAAGAGATCAGTTACGTAGGCACCAGCATAGCCCCTAGAAGTACACCCCGAGAGAGAGAAAAAGAAAGAGAGAGACCGAGACAGAGGAGGAAGAGAGAGACAGACGGGTAGACAGACGACAGAAAGAAAAGACGGGAACAAGGTAGTGGGGGTACTAAGACGAGTAACTCGAGAACGCGTTGGAGGTTTGAACCGACGAGGAATACACCAGACGGACAGAACGGGACCCAAGGATCAAGGAACAAGATTTCTAATGAATTTGGAAGCGGCCAGAGGGGGCCAGCGTTTAATTTCGTGAGGGATAATTTCATAATTCAAGACAGGAAAAACAGGGATTGGTGTACGTTAACTGTGTAGAATATTTGATAGAATATATACATATATACAAATATATACATTTATATATATATATACATATATATATATATATATATATATATATATATATATATATATATATATGTTGTATATATATATATATATATATATATATATATATATATATATATATATATATATATATATATATATATATGCTGTGTATATATATATATATATATATATTTAAATATAAATATATAATATATATATATATATATATATATATATATATATATATATATATATATATATATATATATATATATATATATATATACTTGTTTTGGTTTTCTACTTTTCCTGTTTAAAACAGTAGTTAAGGTAAGTATCATGCCCCTGACTTTCAGCAATTGTTTCGAGATGAAGCAGCTAGCCTCAAGCCCTCTTCAAATGTAACTGTGACTAACCACAGTAGGCTATTAGGCATATATTACAAAGATATGTTAACAGAAGCAAAATAGGTTTCCATAGATCATGGGACCTTGTGTTTAAGTGGCATTTCCATTGTGCCTCTGTTGATCCAAGCAGTGAATTTTTAATTATGTTGATGGTAGTCAGTCAGCTATTGCGGGCTTTAGTCAGGGTGTAGAAGGGTATGGAGCCAGCAGCCTCATCCCATAATTCTACTTGAAAACCGTAAGAATAGCACCTTCTGCGGATACGTTCTTAAGAGAAAAAGACAATTTGTTGATATATATATATATATATATATATATATATATATATATATTTATAAAATATATATATATTATAATTATATATATATATATATATATATATATATATATATATATATATATATATATATATATTATATTATATATATATATATATCATTAGTTAGTATTCATAATTACGCATTCACAATTTATGGAATTAACTGATCAATTAACGATAATGAATAATGAGTACTGTATAATGTATATGGCATTAAAATATCTGTTTGGATATTGCACAGTGTTAGTGTGCAGCAAAATAGTAATAACTTTAAGTGTAGGCTCTTTAGCAGAATAATTACTATTTGTTATTATTAACAGCACTGCGGTTTCTATTGCTGTTATCGTTTTGTTACTGTTTTGTGTCACTTTAATTATTATTTTGATAAAATAGTTTATAGTACTACTACCACTACTATTATTGTTGATTAAACTTTTGAAAACAAGGAAAAATCACGGTTCCTAAAAGACAAACCATCTTGCATCTTTGGTTTTCACACACACACACAGAGAGAGAGAGAGAGAGAGAGAGAGAGAGAGAGAGAGAGAGAGAGAGAGAGAGAAATGGTTTTATGTTTGACACACGAGAAGCAGTAAGCAATGAAGAAATAACATTCCGAGATAAAAGATTCGTCAGACAAAAAAAAAAAAAAAAATATTTGCCGGTAACCTAGGACAAAGGAGGCTGGAAGTCAAGGGGAAGCGAACACAACAGGTGTGCTCGGGATGTCTTCTGTGTAACCCTCCTCTTATTCTTTTCATCAACAATTCTTACTAGACGAAAGTACAAGGTTTAAATCTCTCTCTCTCTCTCTCTCTCTCTCTCTCTCTCTCTCTCTCTCTCTCTCTCTCCCCTGGCGCGTACGAATGGCAGTCTGTCTACTTTGATAACTATTCGGGTTGCATGACCATCACAGGTTTTCCCCTCGTAAAGATGTTTCTAGAAAAAGAAGCGATGAAATTTTGAGGCAACTTTCAATATATAAGTTAAGGGTTATGGAAGCAATGTCGGTTGCTTGTAAACTTCAATAGAAAAGGCGAGCGAAGAAAGAAACAATGACAGCTCCTCTTCGTGTGATGACTCACTATAACCTATTGCAATCTGTTAAGCCAATTTCTTTCGGAAACTGAACTGCATCTATTACCATTTATATCTCAGCTTCAGATGGTGTAAGTATGTACATGAATTACGCAGCGTACGCTTTCATTTATTGCACACATGTAAACGTGTGTCTTTATTTAAACATACAAGTTTTAGTGCATGCAAAAGATTTAAAGTACTGACTTCACTTATTTCCGTTAATCGTCATCTAAACCCTGTCAGTCTTTTTACCTCTCTCTTTAACAGGGGACCTAGTTTACAAAAGGAGTAATATGAAGTATATGATATGCTGAGATACCGTCAAGAACCATTCGTCCTAAAAGAGATTTGACACAGGATACCCATGACAAATTCGGGATTATGCTTAGTAATTCATATTTTGCAAATGTTCCATAAGCAACTGCAATCAAAGTTCATTCGTAAAACCCAAGCACCTAGTAGACAAAGTCTTTGCCAAAAGGAACAAGAGGTCCCTCCGCAGGAAAAGAGAGAGAGAAAGAGAGAGAGAGAGAGAGAGAGAGACTCATAATCACAGTTTTCTGTTCTTCAGTGATGCTATTCTTGTGCAGTTCTTCGGAGCTCTGTTCCCTTCATGCCATTCCATCGGCATCAGTCGACGAAGAGCAAGATGTCTGAGAGTGATTAAGCAATAGGACTTAATCTCTGCAATGCAAATGTTCTCAAAGGTAGCTCAATGTAGGGAGCTGCATTCAGCCCTTAATTCATTATGGAGCAAGGGCGCAGGTGGCAGCAGATGTTTCAGAGAAGAGAAAATGGAAGGTGTTTGATGCTGTAGACGCAGTAGCAGAGAGACGGCGGTGGTTGGTAGTTGTGCCGATGATGATGGTTGTAATGGTGGTGGTGGTGGTGGTAGGTAGCCTAAAATAGGTGTGGTTGTGCTCGCACGTGGCAGGGGAGTGTCATGCCAACCACCGGCCGCCCGTTCTTCCAACCCCCAGTGCCACTACCAACTCCGAGCGCCCAGCAAGTGGCTCTCTCCCGAAAAGATTCGTCACATGTGTTCTTTAAGCGAAGGCATTTCTCTCTATCTCTCCTCCCTCTATCAGTTGCTAGGACTTTGACGGAAGAGCAAAAGATACATGAAAGAAAGTCTGAGGGAGGCCGTGCAAGGCACTACGCCAATCGGAAAGGGTCGTGATTGTGCGAAAGTCTTTGGAAGTTAAGAAGTCGGTTTACATGAGGATACCTTTAATCTTTCAAAGCTGTGCCTGCAGAAGGGGCCAGAAGAAAAGGAAGGAGAGAAACAAATAAAACAGCAAGAACAACAACAAGCGATCCAGTGTTGGTGACTGAGTGTGTGGCGTTCAATCATTGGGTTTTGTTTGTGACTTGCCTCCACCTCTTGCAGGTATGGGAGAGGCGAGAGTCGTGTACACAGTTAGTGGAGGGGCTTCTGGCACGCCTGTCCAAGGATCAGCCATCCAACCTCCTCCTCCACCACCACCGCCGCCCATGTACGTCAGCGAAGGAGGGAACGGGCCGCCCATGTCCCCTCCTGAGGGAGAGACCCCCTGGCCCCCTTCTCCTGCTGGTCCCCACGACTCCTTGACGCTGTTGGCAGACATTGCCCTCGTCTACGCCGACAAGCCCTGGCTGGCCGCCCTCAGGCCTGAGGACCTGCCCGCACAATACAGCACACCGACGCCTACGCCCGCACCCACTCCCCAAAGGGAGACCAGCACCCCGGTGTTGGAATTAGACGCGCACACGACTATCATCACAGTAGCCCCCCAGCATGATCAGCCCTTAAACTTGAGCACCAGCCCTCCTCGAAGTCCAGTTCTTCAGGCGCCCACACCGCCCTCCACGCCTCCTCCCCCCGTGACTCCTCCTTCATCCTCGTCCACTTCTACCGCCAGGGACGCCCACGTTTGCCCAGAATGCGGGAGGACTTACTCCACGTCTTCCAATCTAGCAAGACACAGGTGAGAATAAGACGCCATTTGCCCTTGCACGCACTTCGGAGATTGCTTCTCTCCATATCTCCAGATCTTTTATTTTATACGAACTCCTAAACTTTTCTGGGATATTCTTTCTCGATATCGTACACTTTTTTTGCTATGTAAGAAAGTATTTTTAATCCAGTGAGAATGCTCATAAAGCCATAACGTCACTTACATATTCAGAAGACGTAATTTACCCTCATAAGTAATGCGCCAAGAGATAATTTTTTTTTCTTCAGTTTTTTGGAAGGAACTACGTAATATTACATTTTCCCCTAAATACCCCAATTGATTTCTGTCTAGAGTTTATGTCCCTTTCGAAAGACAACGGATTTTAAAGAAAACAATTAAGGTATTTGCGCTCGTTCTAAACAAACACATAAAAATGGAAATGACCGGATTTAGCCTTAGAAATAAAACCCCGAGCCTTACACACAAACACACATAAACACGCACGCTCTCGTGCCCACGGTGCGAAGACAATAATTATTTATAGGTACAAACATTGGGGTGGGCGAAGTTTAAAGGGCCCGAGTACAGGAGGGGAAGTAAGCCCAGAAGTCCTCGTAAGGGGACGGGGGCCTCTGGGATGAGAGTAGGGGAAGGTGCCGGAAGGAGAGCGACGCATGAGGGAAGGCGGTGTGAGGGGAAGGGATGCAGGTAGGGATGGTAGTAGCCAAGAGGGTTAATCGGAAGGTACACGCGGCGCTTCTTCTTCCCCAGATGCCGAGGAAGATTCCTTAGCTACTTAGTTTCCTGTGTTTAAAGGTAATAGGAAGGCAGGAAGGAGGAGGAATGTAGGAGGGGGGTGGGAGAGGAGGAGGGGGAGGAGGACTCCGCGAGCGAGCAGCATTAACACGTGCGACGTCTGGTGGTTCACACACTCTCGCACTCACTCGCACACTCTCACATCGCATCTGTTGACGCAACTCCTCTGCCGTCCTGCAGAATGTTTACGCGTGGTAATATAGCTTTTGATTGCGTTTGTCTTCCGTTTTTCTGATTTCATGCTTTCTTTATTCCTCATATTTTTTCATAATTCAAATCTCTTACTATGCAGTTATTTTGTTTTTTTTGGTCAGTGTCCAATTTTTTTTCTATATTTGCCTTCGTACTTATAATTTTATATCATGTTCATGTTTTAAACTACGTTTCTCAGTTATTTCATTTATTTCACGGTTAATTTTTACATTTCTTTTATTTCACGGTTAATGTTTAAAATTTCTTTTATTCTGCGGTTAATATTTCATATTTCATTGATTTCATTCATCTCAAAATTATCTTGGTTTATCATCAGAATCCCAAAATCTGGATTCGTAAATATGCAAGAAATTGCTGTCTTTTTAACCAATGCTTTTTAACTTGGAATTTTTTGTTTTGTTTTTACCATACGAATATATGATAGCTCGCATTTTCCATAAAGGATAAATATTTCCTGTACCTTTATTAAAGAGAGAACTTACAGCACTTAAGATTCCATGACAATGATTAGTTAGCGTATGCCGAGGTTTTGTACGGATTGATTCGTTAAACACAAACTACAAGAAAAAGGGAATTGGCACAGTATAACACTCAAATTCGATTACAAAGAAGATCTCTGGTGCCTTGTCTCTCTCTCAGCCCAGAGAAGTCAAGAATTGTGATAATGGACACATTTCTTATCGTCTTTTCTCCGGAGGCAAAAGAAGAAACACCCTTCTTCTTCTTCTTCTTCTTCTTCTTCTTAGTTGGGGTTGCTGTTTTTTATGAGCCTCTATTTTTCCAGGTTTAGGCTAGCTTGCCCCTCAGTGGTTAGGTTTTTTAATCCCTGTACACCAAAAATCATTGTGCTGAACAATACCAAGATAATAATAATAATAATAATAATAATAATAATAATAATAATAATAATAATAATAATAATAATAATAATAATAATAATAATATACCTCATGAAAGGTCTTGGCCTTATGCAAATACAGAATACGAGACAACAGAAACAGTTTGAAAAATTAGCTAGAAATAAGCACCATTAATAACCATCGCGTTAATGATGACCTGAAATGTTGTGGTACCACTTCATGATTAAAAAAATCGACGACTTACTCAAAATTTGAAGAGCACTCTTAACTGGAAGCTATTTCCTTGAACGGCAAATATTCTGGGTACAGGGTCGTCAAATAAAAGTGCCTGGATGGTAGGCAGAAGCAGAGTCTTTACGTTAGATAGGAATGGGAAAAAAATTATTTTTGTTTTTATTTTTCTGTGGCGGACCGAGTTAGGATTCTCGCTTGGTAAGCTGCTAATCACTGAGATATTATTATTATTATATTATATCAGATTTTCGTACTGTAGTTTCTCTGTTGATGCCAAGATAACTTAGACGAATATAAATTAAGAGAACGCGTGGTTTTTTGCTGTGACATCCGTCACTGCTACTTACACCTCCCAGATATGTTTTGGAAGAGGCGTTCGCTACGTTTGTTTCTTTCAGCCGTGTTGTCCTGAGCTTATCTTCCCTAGACTCTGTTCATCTCTCTTTTTTTCTCATAAAGTATCCTGTTCCATGGAACATTTCTGAGCAAGTTAATGGGCTTTTTGGACTATGTAATGATAATAATAATAATAATAACAATAATAATAATAATAATATTAATAATAATAATAATAATGCGAGTGAATCTTGTTTGTCCTCCCCCGGATGACAGTATGGGAGACACGACACAGCCACCCACCCTTGCAAGCCAGTTCGTCTGCCCGGGTAAGGGCGGGGTAGGTAGGGGAACGGGAGGGTAGGGGAGTTATTCACCCTCCTCCTGCAAACCTGTTTGTCCACCCCGGGTGGGGCAGGGTAGGTAGGGGATAGGGAGGGTAGGGGAGACAGCAGCGCCGTTCCAGCGCTCGTAGCGCTCGCCAACGAGCTTGTGATAATAATAATAATAATAATAATAATAATAATAATAATAATAATATGATACGCTCAGGTACACAAAATTTCGTACATAAATACCAGATATACAGTAATTCATAAAAAAATAACTGTTTCGATTTCCTTCCCTTGTCAATGACAACAATATCGCCAAGAATATAACTTCATCTGATGCGTTCAAATAGTTTAACTACGTAGCTGCTTTCATAAGACATTGATTTGGTTAGCTGAACACTTAATTTTTTTTTCTCAGCTATATTGAATGACTTTTCCATTAAATTTCTGATATGACGACCCAGACTTAAGTTCTTTACAAACCTGATTCCGTGCTTCCAGTGAACCAGATACCTCGAAGATTCCATAAGCAAAGGTGTTTTGGACGGCGGGAAATAGTGTTATAATCACTCTTTCATATTGAATAGTTTACGTTAGATACTGATAGATCATAAGAAACGAATATTTGATAAGACAGAAAAAGTTTCTATGTTTCAGATATATAAGAAAAAGTACTTGTGTCAAAGTGTCCTGGAAAGGGAAATATTTCCGATATTTTCCATTCAGGTAATAATTCTTTGAAAGACAAACCCTGACTTTAGATTAACTCAGTTTCCTGTAAAAGCAAACAGCGATGAGTCACCGTTCTCTGCCTACTTTGATTAGATTGTCATGGATTTTCCTCATGAACTCGTATAGCAGCCCTCATATGTTTGTTTTTTAACACCCTTTAATGCTTCCTGATCTTATAGAGCTCTTATTAACATAACAAGGTATAGTGAACTAGATATCAACGGGAATTTGTCGCTTAATATTCTAAAAAAAGTTGTGTGTGTATGTGTCAAACTTATATATACTGTATATATATATATATATATATATATATATATATATATATATATATATATATATATATATATATATGTATATATATATACTGTATATATGTGTGTGTGTGTATAATCGAACTCCAATGGAACACCCACCTAATGTCTTTACCTTGCCCTGTCTTGAAGGGAAAGGAGAGATTACGAAAGGAGCGGGCACAACAGGTCCCAGAATATTTAGATTTAACTGAGGCGATAACTTTTAGCAAAGAATTGTTTGCAACTGCATCTAATGTTAGAATAAACTTCGAATTCATATCTTTTTCTATTTTACGACAAATAGATCTCTCGGTTCTCTTTTATGGTTTTAATCCTGTCTCATCTTAATGTAATACGAATCAGGAAAACACTGAGATGTACTTTGAACATGTACCGATGAGCCTGATCAGTGTGTTAACTTAATGCACTGATATTTGAATGCAGAGATTTTCTTACTAATGCAGTGGTAAGAAAATCTCTGCATTAAAATATCAATGTATTAACGAGGGCAACGATTCGACTTTCCTGCTGAGTAATTTGACTTATGGATTGTGGTTAGTTCATCTAATGACAGTAATTATGGCTAGAATTATAATACAATGTTTTCTTTTTGAACTCTGTGTCTTTTTCCATTATCTCAAAAATTTACTCAGCGTTCGATTTTCCCTGCTCAATATTATGCTGATTTAAACAGCCGTAATTTTAGCTCGAAATATTTCGTGAGAATGTATTCAGGGTCTGATAATCCAGCTTCATTCGAAGTTAACAGACTTTTACTTAAAGAACACCCTTTCCTTTCAAGGGGATCCCTTAGCACCTGTGACCCTGTATTGCGTTCATTTCATTCATTTTGCTGAGTTGTCTCTGTAACTTGACCCCCAAACGAAATTCAACCTAATTCGATTATTTCTTTGAGTGTGATTCTTTCCTGAATTAGTTTTGAGAGATAACTGGATTTGGAATTCTTCCAGAGGGGTCGCCTGATTTCCATATATATTTCGAAGTCCAATTCATTATCGGTCTTAACGTGTGTTACATCTGTCGTATCTCAAGTTCTTGGTTATTTACTTCTAAACTGTTGCTCTTGGTGTTTAAATTCCAGTTCATATATTCCTAGATATATTTCTGGTTTTGTGTAAAGTGAGAGATTAAGGATCTCTCTCTCTCTCTCTCTCTCTCTCTCTCTCTCTCTCTCTCTCTCTCTCTCTCTCTCTCTCTTTTCATTTTGTCACATGTCAAGATTCAGCACAAGAAGCAACAAACAAGAATATGCTTATTACATTGAGAACGGTTTGACATTCTTAGAAATAAATTTTTCTATCATATTTTATAATGATTTTAGTTATTGTAAAATTTTTCTCGATAGATTTTAATCGAAAACAAACATTCTGGTGATTACATATTTTCATAACTTGTAAATTACTTACATTAATTATAGTCGAAAGAGCTAAATCATGAAAAGATTAACATTACCAGTGATACCAGCCACTTACCAAACTACAGTCACCCATTATGCATCATTGATGATGAGTTCACCCACCACTGTCGAATTATAGTTGTTAAGTCCATCCGTCAGAGTAGACTCAATTGGGAGATAAGATTTTCTAAGAAGCAGATGTGACAAATAAAACTATATATTTATATTTTTTTTTTTCAGACAAACACACCGGTCACCAGATGACAAACGAGCAGCTCGTAAATGTCCATACTGTGACAAGGTGTATGTCAGCACGCCAGCCTTCAGTCAGCACATGCGCACTCACAACCAGGGGTGCAAGTGCCCCACCTGTGGAAAATGTTTTTCAAGGCCCTGGCTTTTGCAGGGACATATAAGAACCCATACAGGTTAGTGGTTATGGTATTTATGTAAAGAAGATGTTTAAGATGGCTCACCTCGACTGTCCCTCTCTTGATCGTTTTGGGACTATTTTGTAGAGGGACTGAGTTAAAGTCTTTGGCTGAGTTATTTAACCACATTTCTTATAATGATTTTGTCGATATTTTACCATTAAATGTCTGAAGATTTTTTGATAATAATGTTCAGTCTATGAAGCTAAAGTCTGGTTTTTACAATACCTTTGAATTATTATATTTTGTTATCTACAGTAGGAGATTTTAAGCAAAAAATAGGGCTTGGCAGGTGATGAGATAGCGATCTTCTACAAGATTCTCCTAGAAGTCTAGGTTTTATCTCTAATACCTTTGTACCTTTAACCCGACATTATTTTAAGATTACTTGTTTCTCTTTCACGTAAGAAAATCTATAAAAGATATTCTGCATTTCCAGGTGAAAAACCATTCCGCTGTAGTATGTGTGGGAAGGCTTTTGCAGACAAATCAAACTTGAGAGCACATGTCCAGACCCACTCAAGTGTGAAGCCCTATGCTTGCACTCGTTGTGGGAAATCATTTGCTCTTAAATCCTACTTATACAAACATGAAGAATCCTCCTCGTGCATGAAGCTACATCGAGCTATCAACCGCGGAGGAACAGAGACTTCTCAGCCAGCTTCTCCAAATTACACTCCTTCGGTTGGAGTTGTTCAGAGTGAATTGCCAGAAAACACGGTTATTCAACAGCACCTCACACAGCCACCACCTCCTCATCCTCCACAGCCAGGAAGCATAGCTTGCAACGGCACAGTTGGAGTGAGGATGGCCACTAGGCCTATGCACACGGTGACCATACTTAGGTCAGGCCCCCATTTGCCAGTGGCGAAGGCTCATTGACTTGAGGAATAGTCCAAGAGTCTTTTTAGGAAAGCTTGGCGGCTACTCTGATTCTTACCGGAGTACAATGACTGTTCCAGGTTAATGTAATATAGCATAGATATTACTATAGTACTTACTTAGTCTGTCTGCAGACAATTTGTAGTCACTGAATTAGGTCAGTGTTAACAGGAAAGTATACTCACTTGGGTTGTATGAAGCAGGGGAGACGATTTATTTATCTATTTATTGACTTATTTATTTATTTATTCATTTATTCCTTTGTCTGTTTATTTATTATGGTTTAGTAGTAGCCATGACTTTGCTTAATATACTGACGATTTTTCAAATTAAAAAAGATGTACAAGGACTTTGAATTGTTTGTTTTATGTTCTTTAATATCTTCATTATTCGGACTAAACTGAAGTATCCCTGCTTCTTACACGTTTTTAGCATTCTCATAGATCATCCAGTTATGGATATTCCAGATTCAACTTAAGGGACCGATTTTGGGTTAGTGCTGTGTCTTGACTGTGGTTTAGCTGAAGGTGTGGAGCAGTGTGTAAACAAAGCTTCCAGTTCTTCGCTAGGTGTCATTTGCCTTGCCATTAGTTAGCAGTATTGATTGTGGAACGCTTTATTATACTGTGCCACAAATAATCTTTACCAGCAGGTATCGATGTCAGCGGTGAAAACAGCCCCACGAAAGTGCCTGTGAAAGCCATGCAATACTCTGATCACTGATGCAATGAGGAAAAGTGTTCAGGCTATGGCGCGCAGAACCAGGCGCTTCCAACTGTTTTTGCACCGAAAGTAATTTCTGTACAGAGTTGTCAGTAGTTTAATTAAATGTGCAGGATGAGTTGTACATTGTACTAGTCGTTTTTCAGGTATAATGATAGGTTCTATTGGTGTATGAATGACACTCTAACTTATCTATTACTTGTTATTAGCAGTGTTAGGACTTGCTGTGTCTCGTTCCGCTGACACGTAGTCATGTTACTCTAGAGACAAATTTAACTCTACGTCGTGTATATAATTTTTCATAGCCTGAGTGCTATTTGATAGCTTCATGACTTAAGTTGAGGTAAGAGTTTTTCTTCCTTAGGTCTTGTTGCAGTGCATGAGTAATTAGTCTTAGTATTATAAGGGCCTTCTGATGAATAAATAAGCATCTTGAAGTCACCCTTTGCTTTTGTACTTAGCGTTACACAGTAATTATACCCTCGTAATATGAGAGATTTCAAATACTCCATAACATTGCTCATGAAGCGTACTCAAAATTAAGCTACATTTATGAATGATTTTATTTAGTATTATTATTTAGATGAATAGACTGTTAAGAGGGGCCATATGGCGTTTCACCTGAGATGATATTACACTCTAAGAAGGTTTATGGTTTAGTGTAAATTTATTTGTGTGTCTGTGTATGCATGCAGGGAGGGCCCCCCTCAGTGATGTGACCGAAATCATCAAGTGTGTAGGTTATATTCTTATAGTGTGCATAGTATGTGTAGTAGAGTTTTGTTTGGGAGAGCGTAGTTCTTTAGTTTTCACAATTAGACTTGGATGGGATATCTAGTCAATAATTTAGGTAATGGTATCTTCGCCAAGCCTTGAAAATGGGGCTCGGCTCAATTCCTGAAGTGCCTGTAGTCATAATCTGTGGGACCATGGAGTATAATGCTTTTTTACCCTTTGTATAAATTTTTAGATAAAAACAAAACATCAAAATACTCAAAAATATGTATAGGTATTTATGTGTCATGAGATATAGATCAGTCAGTCTTATATACAGTATATATATATATATATATATATATATATATATATATATATATATATATATATATATATATATATATATATATATACAGTATATATATATATATATATATATATATATATATATATATATATATATATATATATATATATATATATACATACTGTATATCGCCATCACAACCGGTCACATCAAGTATCATAAGACGATTTTTCCAAAGGCCACATATGCTAATAATGTTAGCATTGACACCAGTTTTCTAAGTTATCTGAAACAATGAAAGTCACTGATGATATGAGACCCACTTCAAGAATAAAGCTATCCATTAGAGGAAAAGGAACGGGAAAAACATTATAAAATCAAGGAAATATAAGTAGTTTCTTAACTAAAACACAGGCTATTGTATATTTTACAGTTAAGTTCCAAATTCAATATTTTTTAAGTAGTAAATACTTCTACCACCTGTTTCTTGCCGGTATTAACCTGGTATGTATCCACCAGGACCCACTTATCCACCTACGCTTCACCTCAGAGATGCTAGTACTAAACATGGCGGAAGTACTAGCCCTCGGGGATCAAAGTATTGTATACACCCATTTATATGTATTTCTGTATATTAATAAACGATATCTTTGATCCGCGAGGGCCTAGTACTAAAAACGGCGTCCCACTGAGCTTCCGCCACGTTTAGTATTAGCACCTTGGAGGTGACGCGTAGGTGGATACATACCGGGTTACTGCCTTTCTTGCCTTGACTTCAAGTCCTGTAGCAATAGCCCCTTATGGCCGTCTTGATGTAAGAAAACTATTTTAAAACCACGTGGAAAGCAAATGGAATATATGTTGTTGGTCTAAGATAATTACTTCAAGAATTCCAGGTCTGGTTAAGTTTTCTAAAACAAAAATGAAAAAATTCCAAGAAAAAACAGAGATGAATAAAGTAAGAGGGGAAAGAAACAGGACACATTCATTTGCATATTCTTTATTGACCTTAGACCTACTTTGTTAGTCACTTATGTAATCAGTGTTTCGTCACCCTGCAAATGGGTGCTAGCTTGAAAAATGCTGTTATTATTATTATTATTATTATTATTATTATTATTATTATTATTATTATTATTATTATTATTATTATTATTATTATTAGTGACCTCGTATTCTTATGGAACAAGCCAAAATATCATGAATTTCCCTTATAAGAAAATGAAACAAAAAAAGCCTTTTTTATTCAAAAGACAAAACGACCATAGTAATCATAATCACGATAACGCAGTGAACACAAACTTCAGTACAGACTGATTGATTTTCTATGTCTTATAGGCGCATAACCTTCTCTCTTTTTAGCATTCACGTAGGTTACTAAGAGAACTATTTTTTCTTCTGATCGGTTTCAGTACTTAATTAACATTAGCAACGAGCAGTCTGTACCAGTTCTTGCAGAGAGAGCTTGGAGGGACTCACCCAGTGACAAAACAGTCTTAGCAATCCATGTATATGATCATTGTTACCTTTCTGTTGGGTTAATATCAGTAAATAAATCTTGTATAAAACATGTACAGTTTAGTTCAGTTGTGTCTGGTACAACAGCGTATCCTAACTATCCTCTTGTTGGATGAAGATAGGAGTAATCGTGTGAAGTTTCTCTCTGGGAAGGTCTATTAAAACCTAAGAAACAGATCCCAATTCATCCCGAGAAATTCTGTAAAGAGAGCGTCAAGCAACACGAGAATCTGACACAGCGATAGAAGAGTTCATGTTAGGTATGAGTCTTAACAGAGGTTTAATAATGCACATTTTGCTTGTTCAGTCATGTCTCCTGACAATGTCTGGCAAGGAAATGGCCATACGACGGATTTTCTAAGCAGAAAGTAAATTTTGTGAAACAGCAATACAAAAAAAGCTGAGTTATTCTTGCGGATCTTTGGTTTCATTTTATTTCAATAGTTTTAGTGTCAGCAGTGTTCAACGCTGGCCAGTTTCTGTATATAATTCTTCTTTTAGTCTTCTGTTCTCTTCATTGAGGGCGTCTGTCAGAATGACCGCCCTTGGCTTTGGTAAGTGGCTTTAAAAATCTATTTATTTATAATATTTATACAACTTTTTTACATTAAGTTCGTTTTTTTGTATTTATGTGTGTTTGTGTGCAATATGTTTACGAAATAAAGATAGAATAAAACCTTGCTTTCATTACCACTGTCTTGCTAAACACAAAGTACATGAAAAATAAAGACACTGCGTCGAATAAGCAACAAACAGGCAGAACAGTATTGTTATAATATTAAGTCCTCCTTAGGCTTATATTATCATGAGTAACAATTATAAACACTTTGATTCTTTAACGTTCGAACTCTTCTGAGGTTTTAGAGAGAGAGAGAGAGAGAGAGAGAGAGAGAGAGAGAGAGAGAGAGAGAAGCCCATGTTCTATTTCCTTGAGATTGTGTGTTCAATCAGCAGGGTACTTAATATCCCAGAAGAACTGATGTAAGGTAAAGGAAAAACATCAGCATTAGACACTCGTCAAGTGAGAATTGAAGGGAGAGAGAGAGAGAGAGAGAATGGAGCTTTTGGACCTCCACATCAGTTTTCGTTAGAAAGTATTATTATTATCATTATGGTTACAACGAGCATTACTGCTCATGGTGTGAGCGCAACTTAAAGTGTGTAACATCATCATCCATGAGCAGCAATATTCGACGGAATCGTATGAGTAGTAGTAGTATATCTTAACAGGTTAAAATTGAAAAACTGGGAAATTATTCCCAATGGTTCCAAAGAATCATGTTAGCTCCAAGTCCTCTGAGGAATTATTTTACAAAAAAAAAAAAGAAAAAAAAAAAAAAATTAAATAGTTTCAAAATATTATTCAGATTGAGTCTTCTCTGACACGGTCTCGATTCAATGACAAAGGCTTACAAAGCAAGTAACTAGTCTATGCAGTATTTACAGAGTTACAACTATTCCTTTTTTATTCTTAGATATAGACGTATTTAACTTAGTTGAGACTAAGTTATAAAAGGAACAGATCGATGTATATATATATATATATATATATATATATATATATATATATATATATATATATATATATATATATATATATATACTGCCACGATGTGTGCCAAGTACCTGGTTTTTACACAATTAGTCACAATATCCAAAAATTTACTTCACTTCAGCCAGATACCTGAACTCTCATAACAATAAAATTACAACCGAGCACTCTAAAAGTAACAGTGATCCCCAAAAACTTGCTTATCTCTTGAAAAATCAAACTAAGTTTATCAAGATATGTGTGGGGTATTAGGAATTAAACAAGAAATATACTAGAGAAAAAGGGCATCACTCCATCAAACAACTGTTTACCACTTTGCCTTATGCACACACAATTATTCCTATTCACTGGTGGTCAACAAATGAAACACTGTTTAAACATTTTAAATGCAAAATTTTATTTTTAACTTCAAAATCTATGATTAGAATTCACAATCTGAAAAATTTACCATTACTTGAAAGCAACACAAGATTTATTTAATTCTTAAACAAAATTAATTCACAAAATTTTAATTTATCAAGGAATTACATTAACTAAGCAAAATTTAAACTATCAAGAATTACTCAAGATTTGAAAAGGAAATCTTAATAAATGAAACTTAAATCAAGTATGCAATGTTAAAGACCCAAAAATGTGTAAAATGCTAAGTAAATAAGTGATAAATCACCAACATAAAAATTGGGCAAAATCAAGAAATTGCAAACACAAGAACACATAAAAATGCACAGAAGATTTATCAACACAAGAACACACAAAAATGCACAAAAGATTTATTAACACAGGAACACAAAAAATGCACAAAAGGTTTATCAACAATAATTGCACTAAGACAAAATCTTCCTAATATACCTTATTATGCCATGGTAACAATAAGAAAAAATCCACTTTACCTTACACAAGCTTGTGAGAACCTTTATAAAATTCACAAAAACACACTTTCTATGAGGCACCTGTTACATTTCTATTACACTTTTCCTATGATCAGATCTCAAAAAGGGAATATTATTACTAGTGGCCACAAATATATATGATAATAAAATTTTACTCTGTTTTGAAGAAAGAGAGAGAGAGAGAGAGAGAGAGAGAGAGAGAGAGAGAGAGAGAGAGAGAGAGAGAGAACAACCAACTAACCCCTACAGGGTCTCTTACAACAATGAAAGCCTCCCAGGTTCTACTGTACTTTAAAAGAAATCTATGTTGCCACCAAGGCATTTTGGGAAATGGGCCTGGGAATTTTCCCTGGAGAAGGGATTTTTCCCCCTGGGCCAAAAGGGTCATGTAGACCTGTCAGTAAAATCTCTTTTAATGACAGGGGATTTCCTGACTTAACACTTGTTCAAACAACAGGCTACCAGTGTTATCTAAACCTGTCATCCCACATCTCTTTTGATGTCAGTTTAAGTGGGTAAGGCACAATCCTTCAAAAAAAAGGCGGTTACCCTGGTTGAACACCTGACACCTGTGTAAACATCACCAGCCTACCACTTGAGTAAACATCACCCTAACAACAAAAATGTATTTTTAAATTCTACTTCCCTATAGAGATCTGATATCTGATATTTCAACAGTCATTATCACACACAACACATGACAAATACAAGAGAAAATACATTAAATTTACAGAAAACATACATATTACAAAAACCACGTCATTAGAATATATATATATATATATATATATATATATATATATATATATATATATATATATATATATATGTATATATATATATACACTGGGTGTTTCAAAATAAGAGGGCCCCCTCCACAGAACGAATGGAAAGTTATGAAGTTTTCTGCTGCAGCCCATCTCCAAGTACATTATTTTAAGTTTCTATTAAGCTATTTTTCATTTTACATTTCTTGTATTTTCAGACTGAGTGACGGAGTTAGATACAGTATGGCTAACGACGCGGAAGAAATCAGATGGATTGACCAAATCCGGGCTATAACCTTCAGAGAGGCCAGGGATGCTGGCACATCCTTCATTTCACGTTCCTGGATAGCTAAATACATTAAAATGAATCCTTTGTTAAAAGAAACTGGAACAAAAATCCATAGGACTGTCATTGCAAAAAGAGTGAGAATCTTGGAAGGCCTGAAGTCCTTTCTCAGGAGTCAAAAGACATCATAGCTGAGGCAGTGGGTAGACCAAGAAAGTCTTTATGTAAATTGGCGCTTGACCTAGAAACAAAAAGGGGAAAGAAGAGAAGTTATAGTGCTGTATATTGTGAGTTGAAAAAATCTGGTATCAAGCCATTTCATGTTATCAGCAAGCCCAACATCACTCAGCAACAGAGAGAAGACCGTGTATGTTTCTGTGGTTCATTTCTTAAAGATTGGGATGAAGCCGACTTTCTCCATGTTGCCGCATCAGATGAATTCTTCATTTACACAGTCAGGAAGCCAAATAATAAAAATGACATCATTTGGGCTGCAAAAGTTGGATGATATCAGCAATGACGTGCGCTATCGCCAAGTTGTGAAATTTCCTGAATGTTTGGGAATTTTTCTCTGTTTCACAGCCAAATGGTTAATGTGGATCATCAAAGAAAAAGGACAGTCATGGAATGGCGAATACTTCAGAGAAACTGTGCTTACTGGTGGAGTATTTCCTTTCCTCAAAGATCCTGAAAATGTGTTATCTGTTGAAGAAGTCACATTTTTGCATGATAAGGCACCATGTTTCAAGGCTCTTCAGACACAGGAGCTGCTTCGAAACAGTGGTATTGATTTCTTCTCATCAAGTGAATTTCCAGGTAGGTACCCTGACCTT
The DNA here is from genome assembly GCF_040412425.1 of Macrobrachium rosenbergii. Taxonomy (NCBI): domain Eukaryota; kingdom Metazoa; phylum Arthropoda; class Malacostraca; order Decapoda; family Palaemonidae; genus Macrobrachium; species Macrobrachium rosenbergii. Next base: position 43,303,979 of record NC_089765.1, on the reverse strand, counting down.
AATGTGTGTGAAAACATTGGCAGTATCTTAAAGGATCGTGTTGAAGGGCGCACAGTGAACTATGATGGTATACCAAGCCTGGACGACCTGCGAAGAGAGGTGACCGAAGTGCTCAGGGAAATGGAGTTTGAGTCTCAGCTTTTTTGCGATTTGCTGAAATCATACCCCTCAAGAATGCAGGCTGTGGTACAGGCAGATGGAGGCCACACAAAATATTAAATACTCAGAGAGAAACTTAAATAAATACCTGTTCTGAATTACTTTTGTTTTTGTCCATATCAATTTTAGTTTATGCTGTAGAGGGGGGAGCTCTAATTTCGAAACCCTGTATGCATATATATATATATATATATATATATATATATATATATATATATATATATATATATATATATATATGCATACATACTGTATGTATGTATGTATGTATATATACACACACACATATATATATTATATATATACTGTATACATATATACAGGGTGTAACATGAGTTTATGCAAATATATTTTGGGAAATGAAAGAGAAAGTAATTCTGAACAGAAAGTGTTCTATAAACATTTGCATTTTAAGGCTTCATTTGTCGGTGAGGTGAAATTTTAAAATAACTGTTATTAAACGGGCAAGGAAGATGGCATATGGAATATTGGAGTGAGTAGTCAGGGATATGGAGGGGAGGGAATGGAGCTGATCAATTCACTTGTTACAATGAACAGTCTCGCTTTTCCACCAAGATAAGTGAGCGCGTCTGGCTTACAAGTGTCAAATTCCAGATTCATTTTGAAAGCAACTGAAGACAATGCTTTACCATTCCAGTAATGTGGAATATGGAGATAAGATGTTTACTGATGGGTTTTGCAACAGTTCAATTTCTAGATAACATGGTTGTAAACTCCACTTTTATACAAAGAAGGAAATCGGCGATTAGCCCGATGTGAATGAAATAAAATTTGTTCCTTAGATACTGAACAAAGGGGAAAATTGAAACCTCCCTCTCCGTCAATGGTATTCACTGGACTCGGATAGAGGAAAGAAAAGCAAGCCTTATGGAATCTTGCTTCCATCAAAGATAGGCCTATTCATTAAACACCAATCAAAGATTTCAAATGTATTATCAAAAATCTCTCCTTCTCCACCAAAAATATTCATCACACACCAGCCAAAGGAAAAAACGCCCCTAGGAAAATGCTTTCGCCTCTGTCAAATTGAAAAGAATGGGAACATTATGGAAAATTAAATTTCTTCATTCTTTCCTGTCAGAGGTAGCCTATTCATACAGTAACTGAAAGAGGCAAAACAGCTGAAATTGTTCAAAGTGCAGTATCCTCCCTACCTACAATCCCTTGTCATCATGATTACTGTCACTATCACTCATTCAGCATAGGCATAGGCCTAGTCCTGACTCCTGATTCAACAATACCGTGACGAGGCGGTAGGACAGTTTGCGCTAGAATTCAGCGATCACAAATGACTGTTGCCAAACAACATTTACTCTAGTTTCTTGGCACATAAGGCTAATCATTAAAATGAATTACATGACACCTGTTCACGGGTGATTTACTAGTTTAAGGGACTATAATGTTACTTTTTTCTACAACCTGCAAGAGAAAATCATAAGTAAAAGGCTAGCAGCTGACTTCCCCCCACATCCCTGATTACTCACTCCGGCATCCCACACGTGCCAACTTACTTGCCCGTTTAATGATAACGATTATTTTAAAAATTCACCTCACTGACAAAAGAAGCCTTAAAATGTATGTTTATAGAATGTTTTCTGTTCAGAATGACTTTTTCTTTCATTCCCAAAATATTTACATAAACTTGTGTTACACCGTGTATATATATATATATATATATATATATATATATATATATATATATATATATATATATATATATATATATATATATATATATATGCATAGGTGAGTGTTTTGTGTAATATGAAATTCCTCATAAACAACGCTTTATTTTTCTGAGAAAACTAGCTGAAAAGTATTTTTTTTTGTAGGTCATAAAGCAAAATAATAAAAAAACACTGAAAATAGATATCAGCCGCAGGCGTTCAAGTTTTTTGTGGTTTCTATCTGAAAATACATATCTCCTGCGATAACACCGATAAAGACGGGAAGATAAGGAAACACAGACTCACAGTCTTCCCTAATGTTTTGTGAGTGATACTTAGACGTGTCCAAATCCGAAAATTTTGCAGATGTAGAATCCTAAGGCCTAGACTTCGGTATCCTACTTGAAGATATGCTTTCACTAACACGAAACAGATCGTATAATGTGACAAATTATTCAGCAACACTGAATTAGTGGTTTCATGGAAATATAATTCCCAGTCAATCTGTAAGCGAAATTTGCTCCCTGAGTGTAAGCACTGATTCGACAAAATACCGCCTTGAAGGGTTGCAAAATGTTTGCACGCTTGGAAATTTGCAAACATATTCTTGCTAGAGTCTGAATTAATGAGAATTTGATCGAAATATATTGCCATGCATCACCAGGGGGAGTGAAATTGAACCATCGGTTCTGAAGCCATAAAATTGCAGAGCGTATAAGACCGATACTTATTTATTTCGCTTATCTATTTAATACTAAAGTGCCATGAAATAAAGAACTGAAAAGAGATGAAGCTTAGTGAATGGCAACTAATATTCAAATGCTCGTTGCCAGAAACTGCAACGTGAGTCGAGACTAACAGGAAGCTTTCCAGATTAGGTGGCGGCAATGCCCTTGTGATTACCGGTAAATAATAAGTCGTGGCAAGTTTATTTACTGAGATTAAATTTTATTGTGCAACCGCAAAACAGGATCGTTTATAATGCAAGAAGGATGGGTATGTAAAAAAAAAATTGTTGTCCCCTAAAGCAGGGCTTTGTCGCTTTTAAATGAATCTTTGAAATTGGAATTTTACTGATTAAATAGTTAACCCCTACTTACTAAGCGACAGCTGTGAGAGTGAGAGCCTCCTGTCTGCGCACAGTTACCTGGATGTAGACATATATGCATACATTCAAATGCAATGCATGTGTGTCTATGTCTGTCTTATTTTACTATGTGCACGTACTTACACGCACATGCACATGCACACACACACACATATATATATATATATATATATATATATATATATATATATATATATATATATATATATATAATTATGTAGAATCTACAGATACATATGTAATTGTAATAGTCACGATGCCCTCTTAACTTCTCGAATTCTTCGCGTTTTTTTGGATACGCTTGTCACTACAAAGCCTTAAGATCCAAGTGCAAGAAATTGAAGTGGGTGAGATGTCTGGTAGTGGGAAACGAACCCACGTTACCATAATCACAACGAAGTCACGTTGTCGACTTGACCACGTGGTCAGGTAAATGGCAATTTGAAATAGTACCCAGAATAGGTGACAGTAATTTAACTGGATATTTAGAAAGTCTATAACTAATAGAACCGGTTGAACTGATAATGGGCCAAATAGGAAAATCTCTTTTATGGGTTTTGATTAATCCGTACATGTACGATAAGGATGGACCAATCGTTGACACTCTCTTTTATTGAACCGAATTCCTTTAGTATGACATCAGCTAGTGGGTCTTTCCATAGTTTTTTTGTAACCACTAGAATCGGATAACAGTTTTCCATTTTTTCAACATAGCTAATTTTATCCATTACTACAAAACAACTGGATTTGTTGGCTTTTAATGTGCAAACTTTTATCTTCCTTCATTTCATGAATTGCATCTATAAACCTTTTCGGGAAATTCACTATTTTATTAGGTATTTGCAGTAAGCCGAAGAAAAGACTTTAACTAAATTTAGTGAAGGTGATACAGTTTTGTTTTTCTTTTCCAGTTTGGATATCTCTGAGGTGATGTTTATGCACAAAATGTCATCACTAAGAGAATATGATAAGCCATAGCCTAAAGCATATTTCAGATTCTGGTCCAGTTCTTTGTTCGAGAGGTTTATTACACAATCGTCTTTATGTTTGTTATTCCAATCACTCATCTCGATGAGACTTTTTAATTTATGATCCAGGTGGTGAACTAGTTTGTTTAGCTTGAAACTATAAGTTTATTATAAATTCTGTTCAGTAGCACTGTTATCCAATCCGGGGGAATCCTATTCATGAAATTAAATCTATCCGTTCTCAGTTTTTTTAAAATATTGAATTCGAGCCTTCTTGTCTTTTCTATATGTTTCTTGAGGGAGATTACACACAATTCATTGAAAGGAGATTCACTGTCCACCCGTAATCGTGATCCCAAAGTCATTACTACCTAGACGATGGATTGTTTTTTCCCCCCCTCAGAATTTATTATTATTATTATTATTATTATTATTATTATTATTATTATTATTATTATTATTATTTATAGTAATAATAATAATAATAATAATAATAATAATAATAATAATAATAATAATAATAATAATAATAATAATAATAATAATAGACTTATTTTACATATATACACCGGATGACAGTTATATCTACTCTATAATAATAAAATCAGAGTGGATCTTGTTTGTCTTCCCCTGGGTGACAGTAGGGAGACATGACACAGCCACCCACCCCCTGCAAACCAGTTTGTCTGCCCTGGGTCGTGGAGGGGTAGGTAGGCGAATGGGAGGGCAGGGGAGACATCCACCCTCCTCCTGCAAACCTAGGTTGTGGCGGGGTAGGTAGGGGATCGGGAGGGTAGGGGAGACAGCAGCGCCGGGTAGCAGCTGTGTAGCGCGCCCCAGCAAGCAGTTATATTTATTTATATAATAATATTATACAACTGGGATGGGATTGTGTATGCAGTATTACCATCTTGTAATTGTATTTTCATATGGTTATAAATGCCTTTCTACTTTACTAAAAAAGATTTCATTTGTGAACGATTTTGCCTGTGATCTTGTAAGTATGAATATACTTTCCCATTAATCCCATAAATATCTGAGCCATTCTACCGTACATATCTGAAAACTAGAAAGGATAATCCAGTTTGTGAGTTAGTTGCATCGGTTGATGTTTTTTTTGTTTATAGACGACGTTACGTATGCACGATGCTTTTTGGAGTACGCACTACGTATGCATATTTTGTTCATTTTTGTTATTGTGAGATTAAGGCGGAATTGTGCCACTGCAACCTTTTATCCAATCAAGAAGGCTATTATTTAGGTAATATGTGTAACCTTCTTATGTAGTGAAACTTAGAAAAAAAAACATGTTATAGACAAGTAGCGAATAATTTTTACATGGTTCCTGTGTCTATGAGATAAGCATATCGTGGACTGCATCATTGTTTCTTATCTGTCATATATCTTAGATTAAATTTGATTGAAGGGATTCAAGGACAGTGCAAAGGAGTTGATACTTCATAACCTTTTATTTAGAGTATATTTACATAAGGCCAGAAACGTAAGTAGAACATTCATCTATAAATCTATAAACAATGCGTGAAGTAACTTTATTTACAACAGAAATAACTTACATAACACACTTGACACACGGCAATAAAATTTTCCATGTTCCTTATAGTTTCTCGGAACCTTTTCTATTTTTTTAAGCAGAGAAGACTTAACTTACGAAATATCACAGTGATCCTGGAATTTTAACCTGAATGTCATCAAACCCGTTGTAGAAAATGGAAATGACAATCACTTAGCTAAAATGGAAGACACTCGACGTGAAACATATTTTGTAGTGGGTGACACTTAACACTCATGTTGTTTTGATGTAAAATACAGAATAAAAAAAAATTACATCAGTGTGCAAAGGCAAGTACTGTTTTATTATGGGGCAAGACAATGTAGGTACGATAATTAAACTGTCGAGATCGTATCTGCGAAAGAAGTTTTAATGGTGAATCAGCATTACCTTTTAATACTAAACAAATTAGTGAAAAATTATGCCATACCCACACACATACATACACACACACACATATATATATACAGTATATATATATATGTTTATATATATGTATGTATATAATATATATATATATATATATATATATATATATATATATATATATATATATACTGAGTATATATATATATATATATATATATATATATATATATATATATATACTGAAATTCATCTTCTTTCGACAAAGCCTATCAAGATTAGTCACCAAACGACCTCATATAAGGAGAGGACGACCTATGCGTCACTGAATAAGAAAAACCGAAAGAAATAAAGAAAAATGACAAAACACCCTCGGTTCTGCCGGACGTGTGAGTGTGGTTTCGAAAAATAGAAAAGTACAATTAGTCAAGCGACTTCCTTTCTAAGAATATGTTACATAAGGACCCTAGGTAACTTCTCATGAGAGACATACTGCACAGTAGGTTCAATAGTTCACGTAACATCGTTAACTTGGAAAATATTAGACCTTTCTAAGGCCTTCGGTGCGTACTTTAATATATTCTTATACATGGATGTTTTAGGTAGATATGGACTTCATTGTTCATATATCATAGAAAAGTTACAGGTATAGTCTACCTTTTCTGCAGAGAATATTGACCTGTTAATACTGAGCTGAAATGAAACCAATAATAGGTTACCATTTTGATTTCAGATATTAAAAAAATATCATATATTAATTTGATAAACCCCTGCAGTTTTTAGCACAAGTCAACATTTCTGTTGAATGTTCTGCCAAAGGGACCGACACATTTTTATCGTAGACTTTTCGAAATAAGTATGAAATAAAATCTTAACGTCGAAATATTCGACGAAATAATGTCTTGGACCACTAAGGGACCTTTTCCATGAAAGGTCCTCTTTTAGGAATACGTAGTTCAAGTTTTTTTCACACTGTCTAAAAGTATTAGAGTCATCTTTTATGATTAATTTAACGCATTATTGAAGTGGCTCTTTCTAACGAAAGCCATAGACACTATTGGCGGTCGAAAAACTAGACTCTAAGGAGTCTATTCTGTTTAAAGGAACCATTGGTCGTCTGGTGTTTTCTAAAACGACCTGATCACAGAAGTCATCAATCTCTTCGTAAATGGGTTCGTCCTGGTTCTCATAACATGGGGGCGCGTCCGTTTCCTCGTAGAGATGTTCTTCTGGGTCCTCGTAGATATGTTCCTGTATGGAATTTGTGGCTGCAGTTTTCCCGTGGTTCTGGAAAAGCATGTGTGATTTAACCCACTTCTTGCAGACGTTGCCCATGTTTGTATTTGCGGTGTACGACCATCTCTGGTCACTCGGGTCCACGTTACACCCACTGGCGCTCGAGCAGCTCCCGGGAACTGAGGATGAGGGGGTGACCTGTCTGTGAGGTGAACTCTGACTGCAAGAACTGTTGGAAAATCTCAGATCATGAGAGCGACTCTGGAAGATCGCCGGGGATGATATCAGAGAGATGGTCGACCTCGTTGATACCTTGAACGAGTTGCAGGCACTCCGCGCTCTCGACTGCCTTTTCAGCTTCCTGGAACAGTAGACGATAATGCACACGAGCATGATCACCAGCAGAATGGCCAGCAAGAAAAACATGATCCATGGAAGAGCAGCTCGAGAGAGGAGCTGCTGATAGTCGCGCGGGTCACACTCGTAGCTCCACAGAACTGACCCTTTCACCAAGACCTGGATGTGGGTATGGTTCAGCGATTTGTAAGTCATCGGCTTTCCTATTTTCTTTTCATCATCAAGGAACACTTGGTATATCTTATGTTTCTTGTTTGCGTGGACTCTCACCTCGTGCCAGCTTTCCGAATCACGGAAATCCTCTGAGTACAGCCTCCGTGTCCCTAAATTTCCCATTCCAAAAAGGGCAGGCGAGCAAACTCTGTGGTAGGTATTAATTTCCATGTACTGGAAACCTCTCTCCGGTTTTATGTATATCTTTGGGGTATTCCCTGTGTATGTTTCGATAAGGCAGGGCTCAAGGCCCCCATCATCAACGTTTCTGTAAAAGTGGCATCCAACACTATCGGTAGCTTTCAATTTACACCGAGGCGTGGTTTCACAAGTCACGTCACTTGCAACTGAGCCGATAAAATTGCGGATAGATTCCCTTTCTTCCCCTGAAGAGGACTGCACGCACAGTGCAACAAAGACAACCACGAAAAAATACTGATCCATTGTCGCAATGAAGTTATTCACTTGCACAGGAGAGCTAAAGTTGTTCGAGGGCAAAGACCTTCACCATCTACTTCCCATTTACGAGATAAAGTTTTTCAAGGTAGGCCTCATTCGCCACGATTTCACTTTCAGAAACAGGACAACCTGGAGCTATGCGTCAGCCTCCCTTGACAGTCAGCTTTGAAGTGGAAAAATAGGGTAGGAGAAGGGTTAACCACATATGATGAATAGAGTGATTCACATCCTGTCGTGGTATGTATGAGACACCAGAATAAAGAAAATGCAGGTATGGATTCAAAGAAACCACACGTGGACATATTCTTATTCATTTTTAAAAACGATGAAATAAAAGATGGAAGGGTACTTGTGGTTCAAAGGGGTACTTGGCGCTTCAGAGAAGATGACCAAGATGAGTTTGGTAACCCTTTCATGACGGGATAATCTGATTTTTTCTTCTTTCTTTAGTCACTGGGCATAAAACCACGGGTTTTTTCAACAACATTTTTAATAAATTTATATTAACATGATAGAACGACAAAATTAGAAGTGATGATACTCCCAGACTGATTCGCTTGTGAAGTAATCTGTCACAAACTTTGGCAGTGCAGACTGGACCCTGGAACTAGTTTCTTAATTTCGAAATGTAAATCTTAAACCGATAATAATATTAATAAATGAGATGTCACAGCTTAATCTAGCTTTCGAAATAAGTTATCATGCTTGCATAGGAAATGAGGCTAAGGGTATAGAAAGTGGGAGAATCGGAATCATATCAGCATGTTTCAGAAGCAATTTTAAATGTCGATTTGTTAAGTGATATTCACGAGGTCAAAGGTTTGTAAGCCATCTGCAAAACTTTTATTTACAAATTTGTACTGTCCTGTGAACCACTGCGCGAAATAAGCTATTGAACTGTGAACTCAGACATGTTTCTTTATTAAGTGACGTCATTTCTCACCCACAATACTGAATGGCAAGCTAACAAAGACAGGTGAACACTCTGACTGTTGCTAGGGGGAGTTTATGTACTATTGAAAACATTAGTGCAGAAAACACCTGACAAGAGATATGGGCAAGCACACACACACACACACACACACACATATATATATATATATATATATATATATATATATATATATATATATATATATATATATATATATATATATATATATATATATATATATATATATATATATATATATATATATATATATATATATATATATATATATATATATATATGTATGTATGTGTGTGTATCCACACTAGCGCAGTAATGTATAAGTTTATAAATAAACACACGCGTGGATACGCAAAACTAAATAAAAATATATTAATTCTTATTTTTCATCATTGTCATTAACAATGGGCAAGTATTCTTATGGAACAATTACAATGCCATAAATCTGGCTAGAAAGCTAATATTGCTTGGAAAGCCCAAATGTGAAAAGCAAGTAAAAAGAAAATTAGAATAAACTGAATACTTATGATAACAATAAATACATAGTTAGCTGATAAGATGCATAAGTGATTAAAAAATCAGTAATTAAGTAAAGAAAAGGAAGCGCGAAATAAGAAAAAAAATAAATAAATAAACATACGATCTGAAACCAGATCGAGACAGCCATTGCATAATGAGTCGCTGATTCGCTGTCATTGCTGACGCATCGTAGAAACACGATGACGTCACAAGACGTGAACGAGAGAGAGCCAGTTCGTCACTCACGCAATTTCACGAGTTTCTGGCGACGCGTGTGAAAGATAAAGCGGCCTATTTTTTTTCTTTAACGCAGGATGTTTGTTTGCTCAAAGAGGGAGGGTATGTGGCTTAAAGCCACGTTTGTTGTGGATTTTTTTTTATTTTCTTTTTATTATTCGTGAGTGTTATTCATGATTACTATCTGCAGTGAAGAGTTACAGCCGTATTGTGCTGAGCTGTGGATGGTGAAACATGCGGTATTTTACGCCAGATGATATTTCTTTAGTATCTGTCTGTCTCTGCCTGTCTATCTGTCTGTCTGTCTGTCTGTCTCTCCCTTTAGCTCTAACGCTACTTTCTATGACTCTGTCTTTTGACCACTGCCCTAAGCCTAACTAACCAGTCATGCTATATAAACGCAATAAGTATCCATAAATTTATTTTCTGTGCGTAATAACGATAATTTATGAATAAAGAACCACACATTTAAACTCGCCGTCGTCCAACCCGGCGCCACCCTCCAGCCCCTACTCCTATTTGAGTAGCCAGGTGAAGGTGATGTTAATTAACGTTCTTAGGGTCAGGAATTTCTTTCCTGATTCTCTTTTATATTGTCATTTTCTTCTACTTTTTCCATTTGGTCGTAAACTTTGCACCACTCAGCCAGTATTGATGGGATAATTGAAGTCGTGACAACTCTCTCTCTCTCTCTCTCTCTCTCTCTCTCTCTCTCTCTCTCTCTCTCTCTCTCTCTCTATATATATATATATATATATATATATATATATATATATATATATATATATATATATATATATATATATATATATAATGTATGTATATATATATATATATATATATATATATATATATATATATATATACAGTATATATCTCAGTCTATCAGTTGTAATTTTGTCATTGATAAGTAATACTAACAACTACTTCAGGCAAAGCGAAGCGGGAGACCTAAAAGACAACAGAAGCCTCACTTATTTGGGATGGTCTTCAAGAATGTTAACAATTTTGAATGTCAGAAGACTCATTTACTTGCTGCCGTCCAGTCAGTATTTACGTAATCACGGTGAAAAGATTTATTTTTTTAATATATCAGAAATGGGCCTAATCCAAAATCTCCCTTGACTGATTAAGCCTGCAGTTACGATTAGGTTAGTCCTCAGATGCCGCGTTGTAAGGTATTGTGAAGTATTTCAGCTTGAAGTTATCAGTTTCTTTTAGATAATTCTTGAGAACCATGAAATGCTGGGTTACATGATGAGCTGAGAGATATCTGAATGTTCAATTAATTTTCGTCAGAAACCTTATGAAAGATTTATCTGAAACACAAAGATTTTTCTGATGCTGAATGTTTCGTACGTAAACGTAAATGCCCGTAAGGACTAGGAATCTTTACTAGTCTCGAAAGTTCAAGTAGTTTTTAAATGAATAATTGTATTCATACAATACCAAAAAGGATTGTCACATCTGAAAAGAAAAATGTGCAAATTAAAAGAAATAAAACAAATGTAATTTTTGTATTCCTTCCAGTGTAGAAAAAGAATCACAGATCTTCATGTTTCCTTCCGTTCTCCCGAAATTCACCGCAGTGTTTTGTCAGTGCTCGAGGAAAGGGATAATCAAATCAGACTTCAGGATGCCTGCCAGAATAAAAAGAAATCGCTAAGAAATTTTTATATATATATATATATATATATATATATATATATATATATATATATATATATATATATATGTATATACACAAGCGTGGAGATTTGTGGAAAATAAAGCTCAGAAAAGCGACGGAATTTCACAAACTCTCTCCTTTACAAACGTCGAAGGCGACGATGATGATGATGATGATGATGATGATGATGATGGCAGGAAAATGCGTCTAAATAATCAATCTATGAGACATATTTCTCTAACGTTTCCCGTCCTTTTATGCTCTAACATTATATCTCTGTCAACACCTATAACCTCAGAGAGAGAGAGAGAGAGAGAGAGAGAGAGAGAGAGAGAGAGAGAATGAAAAAATGATGAGCGTTTTCGTTCATACCCTTCGAATCCAACAGACAGAGAGAAAAATGATTTTTTGTAAATTATGGACAGGTGTCACATACACTTACGAGTGTCTCAGGTTACTAAGGACTCTCAGATGACTAATAAGACATCCTGTCCTTAGTCAGTTTCCTGCCTTCTGTCTTAAGACCATACTGTCGGTAACCGCTTCCTAATGTAAATATTAGTCATACGTTCTCGTACCTGTAGTCAATGGAACAGGGCTTTAACACTTTAATGTTCGCCGACTGACTGTGTAATAAAGAATGGAAATGCAGTAACTGATTTTGCTTGAATATTGCTTGACTGATTTTTAGTGTCTGGGATTGCTTTAAAACGGTCAGTTTTATTTTTTTCAAATGAAGAGTAAAACGCTTATTTTTCTGCTGGCTAAGGTCTTAGCAGCCAGTGCCCTGATAGAGACTATATATCTTGTGATGAAATGTATAATATGCATGGCTGCATTTAAATTGGATTGAAGGAGAACTTCAGTCAGCCTCAAAAATATTTGTAAAAATTTCTCGTTAATCTTGATTCTCAGAAATTAAAGGAAATAACCGACAATTCTCCCTTATCTCTCATCTTCGTTATCTCTTCAGACGGCAGAATAACTTCTCACCTATAAGGGTGTCTGTCTTGATAAAGTATAAATTGAAAGATAAAACTTCACCTAAAAAGTCTGAAAATTGTATTTAACGGTCTCCGGAGGCGTCGCGTGTGTGTGTTTCTTTTATTTTTTTTGTCTTCGCAACCTGCCGTCTTCGTAGTCATCAGAAGCATATGGCTCATTTGTTTACTTCGATAATTATGTAATTTAAATAACTTTGCAAGTCATTTAAATGAATTGTAGGTTTTAACAAAGGGAACAGACCACGATTTGATCAATTTCTGTATTGCATTCAGACGTCTCTGGATTACCATAATGTTTTATTTCTTATACCGCTTAACTGTCTCAGTATTAAACGCTTTAAGTAAGCTCAGTTTACTATTATTTTAGGAGATTTTCGGTAATTTGTATGGCATATCAAGGTTTCCAAGTTTTAACAAAATAAATGCATAAATTTCATTACGGCATCTCAACTCATTTGGAGCCCATCTTACAGTAAAATTTAATGTAGATGAATAATTACTTATGTTGCATATAGATATAAAAAGCTGTGAATATATAACAGTTTCATGGCTGTGGACAGCTTGAATCACTTGAGGATATTTTGGAACTCTTATAATTCTGTATTTATTTCAGGTAAAAGTTATTCGCTTGATCACCATCTTCGTAGTGTCAGGTCTTCTCATTATCTTGGCCCTGGTGTGGATCTTCACCGATGGCTCCTTCTACAGGAATCGCTTCTTGGGTGAGGGAAGGTTGAAAAATTTAGCAATGATGTTAACAGAGGCAAGAGGTCACAAGAAAGAAAAAGCAAGGATTTATGATTTGCGAAAAAGAAGAGACACAGCCGCATCATAAAATGAGTTTGAAGAATTGCTATTAACATTGTTGCTGTTGTTCATTCACTGTCTTGCCAACGTGCCTTAAGTGAAAGAGGAAAAAGAATTAACAGATGTTCTCCTCATTCCATAAGGTTTGGTGAGGCATCAATTGTACCAACAATATTCAGAATTCCACGATTTAAATGTGGTACATCTGAGGCTTTGGTAGTAATAATATACTGCTTCTGTTATTGTGTTTTAGATATTCCTTGTAATGACCACCTGACCAAAATGATAGATTGTTATTTGTTCGTGGTCTAAGCCTGATACCTTGTTCATTTCTTTGCTGTCATCTTACTAATATTGCATTCTGCTCTTTTCCAGAATCATTTATGGTTCTTCTGGTTATCATATTAGTCTGCACTACTGTGGAGGTGTGTTGGAAACCTTTTACTTCCGAGTCCTCCTCTGCCCCCAGCTTTCCCAGCCATGGAGGCAGTGTTTCAAGTAGCACAAATGCGGATATACCTCTGGTATATTCTGAATCTCCTCCAGCCTATGAGGACGTAGTCAGAACAACTTTTGAAGAAACCAGTTTTTCAGAGGTTGAGGGTCCAAGGAACGATTCTAGCCTAGGTGCCGTTGCCTTGCCTACTGATTCGAATGGTTCAAGCTCATCCACTAGCAGTAGTGAAATGACGAACGATGGGCGCAGCCTTTCCAGAGGTGTTTTACTAAGGACTGAGGAGACACACGACGATTTTCAAGAAGTCTATATCCCAAGGAGATATTCACCCTTCTTCAGTGAAGAGGGTCCAGTCCCAGGCTCGCCCACGACGTCAAGAGAACTACAGCTTGCTGTCGACTGCCTGCCGACTTACGAAGAGGCTGTTTGTACTCTTCAGTTACAGTCCAGGGACCCAAGTGGGAGCGACACCAGTGTGCAGAACAGTAACCTAATTTTATTCATGTGAACCAAAATGGGTGCTAATTTTTACATAAATTTCAGCAAAAGATGTTAGTCGATACCAACACTGTCTTTAAACTAAAAGCACTCTAGGTGTAGTTTAAATATCTAAAATTATTTAATAACTGTTTTTATATAGTGGACAGTGCAGAGAAAAAACAGATGTAAATGGAATGTAAGCACCCCGTACGAAAAACTGTTATTTTAATATAGTCTTAAGATATTCATGTTTCATCATACCAACTACAGCAGCATTACAAAAATTGACAAAATTTACAAAAATATATACGACTATTGTTACGAATTTTTGTTTTATATTATGCGATGATGAGTTTAAAATATTAATCCTAAAAATTAATGACAAATTACCGAAACTTTGTACTAATTATCACTGCAGAGAGTATCTTATAGTTATTTAATGCTACTTGCCAAAAATGACAAGGCTTTTTGTTAAACCTGTAACATCTCTCAACTCACCAGTGCTATGGGAGGAATTGTATCTATGTTGTAAAGTATTATTATAATTCTGAGAAAAAATTAGAAAAACATATTAATATTCATAACTGGAAAGTACGACTAGAATGTGATGAAAAAAAGTGCTGATTTGCTCATTCTTCCTTGCGGAAATAACTCTCAAAAAGACTGCTTTTGCTGAATTACCCTTCAGTGGAATACTATGGATAACGAGCGCTACAGGTAAAACAGTAAAAAGTAGTCAATAGAAAATAGAGATGGTACGAATTCAGAGTTGGTTTTATTAGGTAACTTGATGATATCTAAATGTAGTTTTGTCATTCTAAAGAAAAAAAAATTGACGAACCACATGGCGGTATAACAGTATCATATGTCCACGATATTCTTGACATAAAGTAAGTGAACTGAAGTAAGTTGTTTTTAATATAGTTACTGTATTGAAAATAGTTACTGTTACAAAGCATTCAGTATCAGTAGGATTATCAAATATTTATGTATATTTTAATGCATTCATTACTATGTTATGAAAATCACAATTAATTTTATGGTGAAAAATAATAATTATATAACTAAGTTGATCATACTTTAGTAGTAAGTTTTCTCATAAAACCTTTCATTGATCAATAGATTTGGTAGACATATACAAAACAAAAAAACGTGAGCACCACCTTCATTTTTCAAGATCTTGAGATACAACCAACGCGGGCAACAAGTTTTCAGTCATTATTACTAACAGTGACACAAGTAAAATTAATCACAGAGAAACATATATAAATTATTAAGAAAAGTGTATATGGATAATGTTGTATATATAATGTTGAAATAAACATGAAATAAGAAATACCTAGACCTTGAATGGAAACATAAACCAGAAAAGGAGAGCCGCTCCATAGATATCCCAGTGACACTGGTACTAAATGTAAACAACCTCTATTTCAAGAACAGCATGATCCAGTAGGAATTCGTAGACAAGCAAAAGAGTTTTCGTAACATAAGTATGAATATTCGTATCACTAATACATGTGCACATTCGGCCACATATATCTCACGTTAGTCTTTCTTAAACATATGAGATTTAGCCGACAAATACTAAGTTTCCAGCTTTATATGCATAAAAGAAAGAGACAGGTGAACACCGACTTTTGCCTAGCCTACAAAAAAAGTTGTTGTCTCACTAAGAAAATCTTACTTATTCAATCATGCTTATATAGTTTGATCAAAGCTTCTTTAAATCAAAACGGATGTCCTCACTGTAATATCATCCAGTTATGAAAAATATCACTTACGTTTAAGGAAGTGTCCTCCAGATATGTAAAAAAAAAAAATAATAAAAAAAAATTGCACCTTTCATTATTATAAAAATCTTCACCCCTACGGTAACATTTGAATTCTTTAATGGGCCCTAAATCTATTAGTCTCAGGTAAGGCCATACTACAAAATAATGTCGCGAATCGCCACCGTAAACAAAACTGAACTTTACGAAGAATTAAAAGAAAAAAAAAAAGACATATGGCTTTCGGGCAAAATTGTATCACATTTCCCGGGATGTTTTCAGTTATACGCTGTTTCCCATAGGAAGAACTGGAAGACTTAAAGGGCTGACATCACGACCATAATCTTCTGGGATCGGTCTATAAGGAATATTATTTTCCACGGTTCAGTGGCAGAAATGTTTCCAACAGAAAATCCCAACCAATAGGTGTTGTCTCCTTTTAGAAGAGAAATAACCAGTTTTTCTAACAGATTTTACCCCCAAAAGTACTAGAAACTACAAAGTGCCCAGAGGATATAGGAGAATTTCCCATGACTTCGTAATAATCTGGTGGACCATCTCCTCCCTGTCGATTTCCTTTTTTTACTGATCCTGATATTGTTGGGACACTGAGGGGCTCTGTGTACATAACCTGCTGGTTTATGGGTGTAACATTACTTGTCTGGTTACTGTTTCCGGAATCGTCGTGTCTCAGGAGGCCATTGATGTCTTGTTGGCAGTAGAAGAAAGCAGTGGACCCGGAGAGTGCGGTGCATAGCCCTGTAAAATTGAGTTTGTTTTGAGTTTCACCACTCAGAAAAAGTCATTAACTGTAGATGGTGGTCAGATGTACGAATGTTCAGTTTAGCTGAACAACTTGTGTAAATACCACACTAGGTTTATTCAATATAGTCTTCGAGTTTGAAGTACATGGTATGCAGACATGAATGCATATATATATATATATATATATATATATATATATATATATATATATATATATATATATATACATATATATATATATAATATATATGAACACAATCATAGTATGAGAATGTTGTCGATTTGAAAATTAAGTTTTCAGGATATTAGGAATCAGATAGCACTACAGAGTGAGAAATGATAACATGTGAGAAACTGCGGAAGTTCTTTATGTAGATGAAATAATAATAAAAGGGAGATGGGGATGACTTTGAACACGGCCTTCGAACAACACTTAGAAGAATGGTACATGATAGCGTCAGCTGGCCTCCTGTGAGCGTCAAAAGAGCCGGAGGATCTAGATCTACTCTGATGGACTGAGAGCTGTGAGGCGGGAGACCGTAGATGAGTTAGGATTCGTAAAAGAGAAAGCACAGGAAATGAGAGAGAAACGGAATTTCATAGAGACCCTTAACGCCCCAGCGTCGGAGCGGATGATAATGATATCGATAAATATACAGATTAATTTAACAACATCAAGTCTGGAACGGCCAAATGGCATTTGTTTATCGTTACTACAATTAATTTCAGGGCATTAGATCCCTTATTCAGAGTGGAAACCATTATACCGCAATATACTTACCGAAAAATATGGTCAGAAACGTTAATCCAACGAAAGCAGCTATGATTGTGCATCCGATTCCTATGAAAAAGGCTAGGAGCGGTATCCCCCATCTGCAGCGTTTAAAATACTGGAAAGTAAACGGATTAATGTTGAATATGTATATATATACAATTTAGAAAAAAATATGGATGAGTATCTTTCAGTCACTTTGTGAAGTTCTAATGAAGATTCGCTTACGTTCATGTCGGTACAGAAATAGACATACCAGTAAATTACAAATTATCTTGAAAGACTAGCGATCTCTTAGGCCTACAGATTTCCATTGCCCGATTTTCTGGCGTGCTGTCGACTCCACATTTTGTGAACTGAATAACTCGAGAACAACTTTTATTACTGTGCACATAAAATTTCGTAAAAATGTGTAGCTGAAAGGGAGGAAAGTCTTGTTAGAGAGATTTGACGCTCTGTCAGCTCTCAGAAGAAGAAGAGATCCAGAGAGCTGGAGAGAAGGCGGTTTACATACCTCCTTGATACCATTACACCTCATGTTGTCTTTCCTTGTAGCTACGCTTTCCTTACGTTTGGTTGTTTGTCCTTTTCTTTATCTGTACTCAGTCACAGCACGGAATAGATAAAATCAACTTTACTCTGCCTGTTTACCAGGGCTGAGGTGCAGAAAGTCGCTTATCTAATCAGATAAACTTATCGTACCTTTTATCATAATTATATGGTCTTAAAGATTGACGTGTTATCGTTGTTTAATGAGATATGTTCCTGAAATTTAGTAGTGCTCAGTTACAGTAAGATGTTTTGTTATAAAGCCTCGCAGGGGTTAAAAAAATATGTCACAGAAAATCTTAAAAGGCATATAGAATAAGCCAAAAATATTATTAATTTATAGCCAGCACTAAAGAAGAAGGAACCCATAAGTAAAAAATAAGACAAAAGCGTTTCAAAGTTAAATAAAGCAATATGCAGATATTTATTAAATAAATAAAGATAAAAAATAAAGATATATATGTGCATATCCATCTATATATATATGTGTATATTATATATATGCATATATATATATTTATATATATAGATAAACACATACATATGTATACATATACATATACAAACACACACATAGACATATACAGTGTATATATTAATAAGGTAAAGTTAACTTTGATTCTAGTTTAATCAGCCAAGTTTTTAGTCCAGTACAGTGATCGCCTCATGAGGGTCATTCTGGTAATCCAGAAGGTTATTTTGAGTAATTATAATCTGTGCTACGGTCAAGGAACATGAAACTGATTAGAATCTCGCAAGCTTTATTCACTTTTTTTCAACCGATGCAGAGTGGGGTCAGGGCTGAAGGGCGTAATCAAGTTATCTGATATGAGAGAAAATATGATAAGGGCAAAATGACGCAGTTATTCAAATAAGATGGTGTTTTAGTTAGAGACAGCAATAAGGCTAAAGCGTGTGTTTCAGTATTTGTGGGCTGGAAAAGTATTATGAACGTGGAACATAAAGGACTGAAACAGTCAAAATGGAATGCGATTTCCATCCTGTTTGTGCGTGAGATGAAAAAGAATCCTGATAACTTGTTGTCTATATTACAAATTGATGGTTAAATTTTGGTAGAAATGGAGTCGAGGACAAACATATTTAATAGTGCGGTTTCTGAATCACAGGAAAGAGATTCAACCAATATGGCAGGACACAGAACTGAAAACAGAATTTCCTTTTGGGGGGTAAGCCAAAGAGAATCATTTCACGTCTTAAAATACGAACAGAAAATTAAACTCTTTTTAAAATCTGTTGTCAATCTGTTGTCCTCTCTGATGTGGAATTAATCCTTAACTGGCTCATCAGTCTCAAGTATGATGTAAATTTTTGTTCCTCTTCAATCAGGATAAGAGGCAAGAACTGCCATGAAGGATGATTTTTCGTGTTTGCTTGCAACCTATCAAGAGGCTCTAAAGATTCTTTTACAGCGTTATCTAATCTTGATGAGATGTAACTCCGAAGTTGCTTAGTAAGAACATGTGACTGATTTCGTTGATGTCTTATGTTAGATGCAGCTTGGGACAACAGACCCAGTAAGTCTGACCACCAGGGAGCCATAATATAAACCTCAGGTTTATAGTGATGAGGGTTAAATCAGTCAGTATCTTGCTCTTCTTCCATCTGAGTATCTGTAAACTAGTCACTGTCTATAAACCCAAATCATCATTATTCCCCCTTTCTGCTCACAAACAGGTTACAGTATTTCTCACTGAGCTGTAGCTTAGATATACGGTTTCCAGTGTTTTATAGTTATGAAAGTTTATATTCATTTAAAGCTGTTGGATATATATAATTGTATAAACATTTATATATATATATACATATAATTATATTAACATTTATATATATATATATATATATATATATATATATACACATACAGTATATATACATATATATTAAACGATTTTCCATGACAGGAAGTGACTCCAAAGGAAAAATCACAAATTTAATGCAAACTTCTCTTTAGATTTTGTTGAAGGGACTCCTGTACCGTTAATCAGCAATATGTGTTAACCGTGCTGAAAAAAAGAATAATAGCCTAGGGGAGAAAAAAATAGGTAATACTGTTAGAGGACAGACGGATAATGTATGCCTTTATTTATTCTTCTACTTCTTCCTATTAATTTCAGTATTTCGGGTTTGGTAGGCCTCTGCTGGGATTCTTCCTTGCGGTCTTCATCATCGTGTTTCTGATCATAGTAGGGTGGCCAATTCCAGCCGCCTTTTTCGGTAAGTTCAGGAAGATGGTTACCGTGTTTTTTTTTTTTTATATTGTGTCATATACTTTCCTTTTCTTATTGAGTCATGCAGGTTCTTAGCGTGATGATTACAGAAACAAAAATTTTAGTGACAGAAACCAGTAACGTATCAAATGTAGAATCAGTGACAAAACAATGAATGAGCCTATAGTGTCATCTCGCAGGTGTTTTGCAATATTGTGTTAATGAAAGAAAGAAATTTTATTCTGTATGTTTTAAAATAATAATACTCTTACGACTGCGTTCAGGGTAAATGTAGCGTCCATTCGTTGTGTTTCAGTTCTCGTATCCCTGGGATTCCTCTACGGCATCTATAAATCCTGCCAATCGACCGGGAGGGAAGGCGTCAACGTCCCTGGGAGGAGAATCAGAAGTCGCGAGCCTCCAGGAGACAGAGCCCCTTTCGATCAGAACAACCAGATGTTCTTGGAACTCGCTGCAAATGCCCTCGCAAGGAACCACAGAGGAACGCCTGGAAGCCTCCCACCGCAGAGTTCCGCGAACAGGGCGTCTCCTCCACCCGACGACCCGCCTCCAGATTATTACGAAGTGACCGGAATCTCAAAATCTGTCGGGTTTTCTTCGGGAGAAGGAGGATGCAACCCCTCGTCGTCGCTATCGACGCGTCCTTCAAGTGCTGGTGATCTTGGTTTCGATGTCATATCAAGAGGCGATGGGTGTGGTATTCTGCCGTCAGGAAATCCTTCTCTGGCGCCTTTCAGACTGCCCAGTTATGAAGAGGCGGTTGCCTCTGGTCAACGGAGTAGCGGTGGTCACTGTGCTGCAGAAAGCACAGACACAGAATAGAGACAGATAGCCTCAGTCTTTACTATATTGGCTCTATTTTCTTTTGTCATTTAAAAAATTTAGATATACAGATGAATTCTATGAGAGATATGGAAACGTTGACATTATGTTTCTGATGAACAGTTGCTGATAGATACATAAATATTTTACGTGGTTCTCTTGACAAAATACATTTTTTTAAAGATTTATACAAGAGAAAACGAAACCGAATAGCAAATGTGGCAATAAATAAATAGCAGTGACCTGTCGTACTTTGAAACAAGTGAATTTCCCACGTTTTCGACGTTCCATAAAATGGATAAGAACATTGTCAGCTATTTCTGTCACAAGATTGTTATGTTCCCATGTTGCAAATACCAAACAGTAAAACAATTAAAAAAACGTAACTTTTATCACATTTTGACAAGAAACAGATTATGGCCTCTCGACATGGCATTTTAGTGCAGTGTTCCACAGCAAATATTTCTATCATAAGAGTGAAAATCTATTTGTTGTTGTACTAGAGTCTACGCCGATCACTTTCTGAAACAAAACTCATACAATCTCTGTGGTATTCAGGATGCAGAATCTCACTACCTGGGACTTTAAAGTTGCTTCTCTCAGATATTTCTTTTTTTCTTTAATGCTTCCACACTTGGAAAGTGCTTGGACTATTAAATCTTCGCTGTTTCTTGTTTGATGAAATAAAAGGGTTAATGGTCTCTTTCATTTGATTCAAAACTAATTTTAAAATGTGGTCCATTTTTATGTTGTTTAATGCGTTACTTGTAAACCAAAGATCACCAGAGCTAGCTGTAATTTAAAGACATTAGAATTCTTAGAGATTTAGCTTTGCAAGGCACCGAAACTTACCAAAACAGACTTATTGGTCCAAGTTCTAAATAAATTTTGCAAACCTCATGTTGAGGGCAGTGAGAATAATAAAACTGGCTGAGCGCAGTAGAATATCTAAACCCGAAGCATTCACGCTCATAATCACGCAATTCTGAAAATATCATTTCTATTTATAGGATTCTCGAAAGAAAGAAAAGAAAAATTCTAACTTTCTATAAGTTTTTTTTTTTCATTTAGTTTAAAAGACCTTGTAATTTACATGCGTTCATCACACTCTTAATTAATGTAGCAAAATGCAAAATCCGGTCTTGCATTTACAAAAATTATCAGCGAGTTGTTTAGTTTGTAAGGAGGAGAGAGAGAGAGAGAGAGAGAGAGAGAGAGAGAGAGAGAGAGAGAGAGAGAGAGAGAGAGAGAGAGAGAGAGAGAGTCTGTTATTATTGAGTCTGAACCATACTCTTACCGGCTCCTGTGTCTGTTTCATTTATATGATACTTGACCTTACTGCTTTTACTTTATTTACAAGGGAAAATACTCTTTTACCTGAAAAGGTAAAATCAGACGTCTTAACCCACAAAAGATTCAATTTTTGCCCACACTCTCACAATCATTAATCTCTAGTACTGAGAGGTTCCAGCAGAACAGGGAGCCGCCATGTTGTGTGGAAATTGTCGTTGTAAGTCATAACAAATAACTGGTCACAGATAAGATGTTCAAGGCTCTAAGGTCTTAATATCATCATTAACGATCCGCTTGTCAAAATTTATAGGTTTTAGAGGGTGTTATTATGCTATTGAAGTTATTTTGTCACTAATATTTTTACATCAAAACAATACACATGTATTGATATTGTTCTGAATATACAGGATATCAGATAATGTTAGTTCTCCCATTTTTTTCATTTGGTACATTTGGTCTGCTCAGTACATTTGGTCCACTGGGTCCGTGTGATCCATTAGATCTATTCGGTATATTTGGTACATTTGGTCCACAGGGTCTATGTGATCCATTAGATCCATTTGGTCTAGTTGGTTTATTTGGTCTAATGGGTCCATGTGATCAATTAGATCCATTTGGTAACCCGTAAAGTTCGTTTAAAACGTACAGGCTTGTAACGAATTCAGGCTTGTAACGAATGAAAGTGAAATCCCTGGTCCCAATTCAAATAAATGAACTTGAAATTGTAGGTATGTAACGAATTCTTTGTTACGAAATCAGGTTTGTAGCGAACTATTTTGTACGTCCCTGTGACAGTTTTATTAGTAAAAAATACCTGTTGTAACGAAGTGATAATTTTATTGTTAAACAAACATCAAACACTTGTTATCCCAGTGAACTGCTAATACTTTGTTCTTAATCTTGTCTTTGTTGGCTATGAAAAATTTTTCCCGCAAGAAAACCATGTTTTTGTGGTACAATAGTGCTTAATTCTTAAACTGTTTGTGCACGAAATGATAATGAAAATTACTTTTTTAACAGCTTACTGCTCTTTTGCTCAATTTAATTGCTTATGACTTTTTGTTGTTTTTTTTATGTAATGCGTAATTAAAATATTTTAAATAAATATACTGTGTTACTTTCTTACTATTCCAAGTGAAATCCGTGTCAACAGATTGTTTCTTAAAAAAAATTTAAAAAATTTTACGTTCAATACACAACCACTATAATAGAAGTGTAATAAAATTCACATGCACACGTATTACACTTACCCCGGACATTGTGTACATTGTGTATCAACTTAATCTCATTTAAAGGTTTTAAATAAAGGAAAAACTACAAACATAACTTTATTTTTGTTGTAAAGATTAAAATACATGCCCACTTCATAAACTAAGAATGACTTTTATTGAAATGTATAAGAAATCTTGATACACTTAGGAGGAGCGATACTTTACCGTCTGGATTTCATTCTGTATCAAAACAAGGGAGGAATCCAGTCACTTCAAGTATCTCTTTTCATAACGAATTGCAGACGACAGTCCCCTGGAATTCGCTGTAAACGAACTCTACTTATTTAGTACATTTTGGTCCACAGGATCCATGTGATCCATTAGATCCATTAGGTATATTTGGTATATTTGGTCCATAGGGTCCATGTGATCCATTAGATCCATTTGGTATAATATTTGGTACATTTGGTCCAGCGGGTCCATGTGATCCATTAGTCATTTGGTATATTTAGTACATTAGGTCCACAGGGTCCATTGGTTCCATTTGGTATACTCGGTACATTTGGTCCACGGGGTCCATGTGATCCATTAGATCCATTTGAACTACTTGGGTACATTTGATCTATTGGGTCCATGTGGTCCATTAGATCCACTTGGTCTATTTGATACATTTGGTACGATAGGCCCATACAATCCATTAGATCCATTTGGTCCATTCTCTTCATTAGGTTAATGGGCCCATTTACCCCAGTTGGTTCACTAGACCCATTTACTCCCCTGGGTATATTATGTGAACACTTAAAATTTTGTTACATTTCCTTTATGAGGTAATCTGGCATAGTACAGTACATTTTATTTATTGAGTGAATTTGGTACACTAGTTATATCTTGTTCATTGGTATCTTTATACATTGGATACATTTAGTTCGTTGGATGCATTTGATTCACCGATACATTTGTTCACTGAGTACTTTTTCTACATTGGGTACATTTTGTACTTTTGGAACATTTTATTCATTAAGTATATTTACTACCTATTAAGTATGCTATCTACATTTTCTTCACTGTGAATATTTTGTTCATTGGGATATTTAATAAAGTTTGTTCATTTGAACAGTTGTACATTTGGTTCCTGTGCATATTTTGTACCTTTGCTTCATTTTGTTCCTAAGATACATTGGTCTGTTTGGTACATTCTGTCTAAGGCGTACATTTTAAATCTAGGGTATATTTTGTTGTTTAGATATGTCTACCAAGGGTGCATATGGTCCATTGTGTATATTTTGCTGACTGGATGTATTTTGTTTAACGAGATCATGTTTACCTTGGGTGCATTTTATTTGTAGGGACATTTAGATCACTTCGCTCATTGGGTACATTTGGTATGGTGGGACTTACGCCCACTGCTTACATTTGCTAAATAAATACTTTTGTTCATTAGGTATGCTTTGCAACTTCATTTTGAGTACCTCTGTTACACTTTGTCCAATGGGCAAATTTTCAACTTCGGGTACATTTGGCACAACGGACCCAATGTGTTTACGGGGTACTTTTTTTTGCAACAAGCCCAGTACCCTCCCAGACTTCTGAATATTAGACAGTCCTTTAACTTCAAACGTTCTTTTTCCCAGAAGGTAAAAACATATCACCTGATGCTGTCAGAAAGCCAGGCGTGGCTCGTAAGACTTTCTGTACTTACTGATATGATGGTGTTGATGCCATTTCGTGACTGGGATAAATTATGAAATGAACCTTTGAAAACAGAAACAGCTAAAGGTAGCTCATTAAAAAATCAACTCCGACTAAGGATTAAGCTGAGAAGAAGAAGAAGAAGAAGAAGAAGAAGAAGAAGAAGAAGAAGAAGAAGAAGAAGAAGAAGAAGAAGAAGAAGAAGAAGGTTGAGTTGCTACTTCAGAAAGTCATACAAAATTGTCTTAATTTCTGACTTACAATTCTTTTTAAAAAGGCTAGGATTGATCCACGTGCATATTTTACAATGAATATGACTATTAACATGGAATGACTTTCACTCTTACAGGTGAAGGAAGGGCTTTTGAAAAGGAAGATTTCCATCAATAGAATACTTATTTAGACAGGAATGATGCTTACGGTCCATGCAAGATCTCCAGATTTCTTTTTCATTATGACCTTTTTTAAGGTTTACCGATCCATTTCTGCTCCTCCAACCACTTTAACCTGCTCTACCTCATCTAAGACGCTCACCAACCTTTCAAGAGATGATTGGTTATTAAAGTGAGCCAGTGATGTTCCCATTAGTACAAATGGTGTTTTAATGGTTTTAAATAACTGATTCATTACAGTAGACCCATGAACACTATTCTCCATCAATGCAATCCTCAAATTGGGTACACTTGTGTCAATGGCATTTTTTGACATCACGATGGGAACAATTGTGATGTTATAGTGTTTTCTTATTTGTTTGACAACAAAGTTAACTCTTTCAGGTGTCCAGGATGTAGCTGGAAGAATCACTGTAAGAACTTTGTTGAAGTTTGGAACATAGTTACAATCTTCAGACTTCATGCCAACCTGACCTAATGCATCAAAAGTAGGTTTATATGCTTCAGGACATACATGGCGAGAGTTGTTCGATAAAGATTTGATTGAAGTGACATTAGCAAGTAGGGCAGAATATTCCCTAGGAGTCTGCAACGATAAATTTATCCTTGGATCCAACTCTTCAGCTACTGCTGCTAGCTTTAAAGCCAGCTTCGCAACTATAACTGATTGATGACGACTTGTGTAGGGAAAGTTCCTGTCAAAGACATCCTGAGTAATTTTTCCATCATTATCTGCAAAATTATCGTTAATCGCCTATACCTAACATTCATGTTGCATTGTCATCAAATTTCCATCTCAAACATGGACAGAAGTTGGATGATTATATTGTTCATGACAGGACCAGAAAAGAGCCCTGTTTTCCTAGTTTCACTTGTGTAAGAGGTCTGTTGCGTTAATATCATCTTGTCCCTGCTATAATAAAACAATTCTTTGAGTATCCTCTGAAGTAAAATGCTGGAAACAGCAGTAAATAGCTTTAAAAGTAACAGCTGAAGTAGCATTATGCTATACAGCATGCTGTTTATCACACCACATGATGTCTTATCCATATGCTGACTGGATGTATTTTGTTTAACGAGATCATGTTTACCTTGGGTGCATTTTATTTGTAGGGACATTTGGATCACTTCGCTCATTGGGTACATGCAGAGAGCACAGACTATTATTCACCCAATGTTTTATAGGTGAAAGTTATATGGATCCATCTCTCCAAAGATTAACAGGTCATACAGCGATCCAAAACAAAAATCATCAATGTTTTTATTTTATCTTTAAATAGTTAATGTTAATATTCTAAGCTGGATTCATGTAATGAATATATAAGAAATATCGTGGAAAAGATGTACCTGTTAGACGAACGACTTCTCTATACACCTCTACCAGTGTAGATGCCAATCTCTCCTGACATCAGGGCTCATAACAGTAAGATCCTTTTCTGCAGATTTTGACGTTTCTTGTGTGATGTTACTGATATATTTTCTGTTCTCGAGTCTTTTTCTTTTTGCCCATTCATTTCCACTTTTCTACAGAGGCAAAGACTTCTGAAAATAAAGAGAGAAACGTAGAAATACCCATCTATCACACGACAATCACATTGAGTCTACAGCTCAAGTTGGTGCAACAGAATCTCACTCCTGAGAAATCCTGTATAACATTTATCTAATTTTTGTGTCTTGTTTTATGTCACTGTAGGTGATATAAATGCCATTTTTTTCATACCAGCTGTAAGATAATTACACCTTTTTGAAGATATATTTTATTTGAAAATTGTTGAATGAATCTAGTATAAACAGCCTGCGCACAGTAACACATATATTTCACTGCTGCAATCATCTATTTATATAAGGAACTAGTTAGTTTCAGACATTTCCTATCGACCACCGAACCAAAAGCCTGGATCTTCATGATCCTAAGAGGATAATGTCTAGGATCTGAGTGGATGCACACTTAGTGGAACTTAGTGGAACTTCAAAAGGTCAAGCGAAGGTGCAATGCATTACTACCCTAATGCTATTTTCCTTGCACTTTAATACAATTTTATCTATTTGTTAATATATTTTTTTCTTTTAATAAGTGAGATCCCTTCTTTCTGTACTTCCCTTTACCTCCTCTTACTTCCTAATGATCACCATATTCTTTGGAAGCTCGAATTTCGAGTCAATGGCCCCTGTGGACTTGTTCCATATGAATAGGGTTCATCTTCTGAATAATAATAATAATAATAATAATAATAATAATAATAATAATAATAATAATAATAATAATAATGGTAAGCAATCACTTACTACCCAACTTGTCCTAGAAAGGGAAGCTACAAAAAATGGCTCAGTTTTTTCATAATGCAGAAATAAGTTAAATCACGGCAGGTGGAATTATTTATGAGATTTTTATCAAACATGACACGACAGAAAAAAAAAGGCTGAAGCATCATGTTTATGCTTAGGCCAATAAGAATTATGAACGGGTCCTAAAAACAAAAGAAGAAAGAAAACGACATGGAAGAGATGGAAATGGAAGGGCAGCACCTTCACTTTAAAGAGAAAAATGTAAATAGCTGAAGCAATAAAAAAATACAATGCAAAGTAAGTGATGATCCCACAAAGTTAAGATACAGTGTTTCAACAGACAGCAATGATTTTAAAGTAACTAACAAGCAGATAAGACACTGAAAATAATTTGATAATTTAGTATAGTAAGGTTTTCTTTAACGGAATAGCACCTCGGGGTTTAAAAGTAAAATAACATTTTAAAAATCATATAATAGTATGAATTTAAAAGAACTTAAAATAAAAAAACAATGTTATTTTAACTAAGTTGCGAATAGAGTGTGGGGCTCAGCCACCTTAGCAAAGGTGCAAAATGAAGGTAAGTTTACAAAAAAGTAGTGATTTGTGAAATATCGTATCAGAATGCACACACACACACACACACACACACACACACACACACACATATATATATATATATATATATATATATATATATATATATATATATATATTATATATAGATAGATAGATAGATAAATATAGATACAGTATTTATATAAAACAACTCACCATGTTCAGTTCTTCGTTGGACGAGTCGGTATAGTTCTCGGCTAGCACTTTGCTGGGCCCAGGTTCGAGTCTCCGGCTGGCCAATGAAGAATTAGAGGAATTTATTTCTGGTGATAGAAATTCATTTCTCGTCATAATATGGTTCGGATTCCACAATATGCTGTAGGTCCCGTTGCTAGGTAACCAATTGGTTCTTAGCCACGTAAAATAAGTCTAATCCTTCGGGCCAGCCCTAGGAGAGCTGTTAATCAGCTCAGTGGTCTGGTTAAACTAAGGTATACTTAACTTTCCTGCCTAACGCTCAAAAAGAGGTTGGAAAAGACCCCCTGTTTAAAAGAAAGCACACCGAACTTAGCAGCGATAAGGGACAGAACCACTAGACCTAGCAACAGCACCTTACCCGTACGATTTATAAAGTGCAAGGTAAATCTGAAAAGGGGCTTAAGAAGAAGATATTAATATCATATGCATTTTGGCGTAACCAATCTTTTTGTGTGAGTCAGCATATGGATAAGACATCATGTGGTGTGATAAACAGCATGCAGAGAGCACAAACTATTATTCACCCAACGTTTTATAGGTGAAAGTTATATGGATCCATCTCTCCAAAGATTAACAGGTCAACAAATCTGGCAGTTCTAGCCATGAAAGGAAAAGGCAATGTCGTGGAGAGTTAAAAAGATTTGCAAAATTGTGAAAAATGTTATATACATTCGATGTGACATCTAATATATAGTTTTATCTTCTTACAGTGAAGTTTATAGTACATATCAGCAGAATATATAATATATCAAAACGTCACAAGGGGAATCATGTTAACATAATTATTTGCAGTAGCATTATAGTGCTACTGGCCTACTGCACATAATTTTCACTAATATTTATTATAATCGTTAGGAAACTCACACTTTATTCCATTTTATATCAGAAGGTAAAATAAAATAAAAACCCTTATTCAAAGCAACAGCAAATAGTTAAATCATTCTTTTCGTCTTTTACGTCAATTGGCAATTTGTCCTGATTTTATGTGCAATTTTAAATAGATAATCTCCTCAAGTCTGAAGCTGTACAAGTAACATTTCCTTAAAATAGCTTTCAGCCGTATATACTGCGTGTGCCAGCATAACAAACTCCATGAACATTTAATTATTGCTTTGAAAATGCAGAGAAAATTAGTCACTCACTTTCTTAACATTTCTCTGAAGAACTGGCTACAGCACCAAGGTCGAGTATGTGCACCGGCGTCTGCGTCCTCCATAGCTTGAAATGAAACCTGCAGGTAAAATGGTGGTATCGGAGGCTCATTTTATATTATATTATATTATATTATATTATACATACATATATACATATATACATACATACATGTATAGGTATGTATGTTGTGTACGTGAGTACGCTCACAGAGCACCCATACATATGTATATTGAGGTTGCTAGTCCCATGCCCTTTTCCTTCCTACCTGCGATCCACCGCTACCGACCAGCTATATACTTCACTAATTAGTTCAGTCACTACGGCTTTTTTTTCAGAAAACTGGTCTCTACCAGAAACCGATCTCGGGACTCTAGCTGGTGAGGTGAGGGTCATAATGTGACCAACTGAACTTCTCACCCACCCACCCACACCCACACACACACACACACACACACAAACACACACACACACACGCACTGTGTCTCGATTTATTTCATGAACTTGATTTTCACCAGATAGTAGAGTAAAATGGTGAAAACCGAAGAGAGAATCATGTGCAAAAGCTCACGTGTTATCTGCTGAAATTGCTGATAACGTCTTTGAGTTTGTCTGCACTTTTTATACGAACAAATAACTCTTAGTAATATATAACAGCTCTTATAAAGTAAAAAAAGAAAGTCTGGAAAAAGCAGGCTATTTGGTGATCTAAAACGCGATGTGACACAAAACACTTTTCATTTTCGTCTTCAACCGATTACACAAACACATTGCATCACAATAAAACAGATGTGAGCATCGAAATAAACTTACAACCTGCAGTCATCTGCTGCACATCCCAGAGTTAAGGTGAAGCAAAAGAACGCTTCTCATGGACGTTCATGTGTTGGCTGAATACAATGCATCTTCAAGGGAATAACAGAGGCGGAAAAGTTATACGCAACAAGAGTTGACGTGGCGCTTTCGAGTTGCTACATCTCAGCTTCGAGTGATAAAAATTTCGCTAACGTGTAAAGACGCCACTTTGATAACATAAGACAAAGAAACTATTTAAAATATTAGCCTATAGTCCGTCGAGCGTAATTGGTCAAAAGAGGGTGTAGGGAGGGTGAAGCAACGTGCCACAGGTACTTTCCGCATGATGCGAATCAGCAATTCCAGACTTCCTTGTGATTCTTTAACAGAAGACTTTATTTGAGAAACATACCTAATTACAATTAAGGACAATATTGTACTAACTATTGATAAAAGTAGCATATGAAAATATTAAATAAGCCAATTTGACAACGCTTTCCTCACCTCTGCCAAATATTCGTTGCTCCTAAGGGGATGGTGTGAAGGAAAACAATTTTCATTTTGGGTCGGTAGCTCTGGGTCAATTCTTTTCACCAAAGGACCACTGCACTTTACAGTCACATAGTTGTGATGAACCTTGGCAACACGTAACTTATAAGAAAAGAAGAAAAAAATAATTATCAAAAAGAATACCAACGAGCCTTACAAATAATGGAAATAACGTAAAAAAAAAAACAGTCCGAAATATTTAATTTAAATGACGTATTCTTACTCCTTAAAGAAAAGGCAGAGAGAGAGAGAGAGAGAGAGAGAGAGAGAGAGAGAGAGAGAGAGAGAGAGAGAGAGAGAGATTAACTGGAATGAATGAACATTTAAATTTAATTTAATATTTGCTTACATATCCTCATATATGACAATAATATTTATTCCAAATAGAAGCGTTATCTCGAAACTCTGCTGTGTATAAGAGAGGGAGGGACAAAAAAAAAAAAAAAAAATAGCTGAGGATTCTAACAGGCTAAGGTTGACGGAAAGGGTATCCACAAACCCCGAGTTACCCTCTAGAAAAGGAAACATGTCAACAGTTTTATAGACAGTTTTTCGTTAAAATACATGGTATTTAGATATCCCGTTCTTATGTAATTTTGCATCTTTCCAATTATTGGTATGATAACCTTCATTCAAACGTTGAAAGCAGAGAAGGTAAACAATATATGTAGAGGCGTTATCTGTAGTACTATATAGTTCGCTAAGCGGCCGCCAGAGCGGCGCTGCCTGCAGTCGTAGAGCATCTTTCAATTTCAAATCCCGTTCGGCCGTACCTCGGAACGGTGGTGACTGGACGAGCAAGACAGCAAGTTAGTGTGGCTTGTGATTTTCTCGTTCGTTATCTTTATAGTGGTACGTTGTGTATCTTATAATTGCTGAGTTGGGCACAGGAATTCTTTAAAAGAAAATAGAGTGACATTCTTCAAGAGAAAATGGAGGGACATTGTTAAAGAGAAAATGGTGTGACATTTCACAGGTAAGCAAAGCGTACCGGACGTTATTTACCCTCATTTTTGTAATAGTAAGGCAAAGATATTGTTAGTAGTAGATACGATTTCTCTGTTGACATATCTTATATTTTCAACATATTGTTGTGACATACGAGTGCAGTGGCGATTTCAGTTTTGAAACAGAACATCATTAATCTCTTAGGATATATACCGCGTAATATAGAATAAACAAAGATATTTCTCATTATTAAAAACGCTTAGGTTGCCGGGTTATGTCAACCAGTCTCGTCTTTTAAACAAGCCATTGTGATGCATAAGGACACCTGCTATTTTGTCACTCATTAAGAATTCTTTGCAATGGGTAGGCCTATAGGATACGGTCTGTGCCATCAGTTCTTTCCGTTTTAGACATGTAAAGGCAACGTTAGAGTTGTTCAATAAAACTCACTTAATCAAAGGTGGTTTGTCAACGAATTTCCGAAAGCCCACACCGAAAGTTATTCGAATCTAAGCAAAAATAGTTGCAATTTTTATATTTGTAACAAATCATGGTTTAACAGTTTTTTCCGTTGAACGATGTCTTATAGACGGATATTAGCAAGAAAAGTGTGTTTTGTAGCTAGGCTACACCTTTACCCTCAAACTGCTCATTTTGTAAGATTCCCTGTCATTTAGACCTTATTCTAAGTACACTTTAATTTCTAATATATAAAAATGTCTCAGTGGTAATAATTACCGAATCGTCATGTCAAGGAAAAACAGCCTTTAAGAATGGTAACTGTTTAGAAAAGAATCTTGGCCATGCACCGCTAGACCTATGCTTCTTGATTCGGCATATATTCATTGCCTGGTCCTTCCGCGAAGAACATTTTATTTCCATATCAGTCAGAATTACTTTCCTATGGTAGCCCGTATTTAACAGATCACACTTAATATCGTTCCAAAGCCTTCGAATAGGAGGAAATGACTTTGCTAGCCATTTCTGCCGTTGGGTTGTTCACAAGATGCTGAGTATGGAGGGAAAAACTATTTTTACTACACTTGTTTTCAAAACTCTCGCTAAACAGTATTCCGGGAGTGATACCTATTCCATAGTGATGCTGTTTCTTGCTTGCCATAATAAATTCTAGGTGGCATGTTGGCCTGGAAGTATTGTTTATGTAACCGTGTCCTTTTTTAAACCTTTAAAAGTGATACACCAGTGCAGTGGTTTTGTGTGTAGGCCTATTATATATATATATATATATATATATATACTGTATATATATATATATATATATATATATATATATATATATATATATATATATACTGTATATTATATATATAGGTAATTCTAAGCCGTAGTTCCGCGGTGATCTAGACTATGGCAATTGAAGTTTTCCTATGTTGTTTGGTAGATCTAAGCCGGCATTCCGCGGCGAACCGCCCACCCCCCTCCATAACCAATACGGCAAAATTGTAACCAGTAAACACCCCTAAAAATACCAACCTAACGTGCCCCAGGGGTGTTTACTGGTTACAATTTTGCCGTATTATCTATGGAGGGAGTTGGGGGGCTCGCCGCGGAATGCCGGCTTAGATCTACCCCGTCGTGTAGTCTTCAAAGGTCAATTACAGTTTGATTACAGCCGGCCGACAAAATATTTCTTTAAATTCTTGTAAAGCAAGTAAAATAACATAAGGAAACGTCAAATGCCATAGACTAGCTCACCGCGGAACTACGGCTTAGAATTACCATATACTGTATATATAGTGTTTACATATGGCCGCTCAAGTTCACACGTTTGGCAGGAAAAACCAACACTCCATAAAAGTCAGCAGATTGCTTTTCCTACTGTTGAATTGTGCTTGAGTTGTTTTAACTTTCTTGCAAATTCCTTGCTACCTTGTCCAACGAACTCTTATTACAGGGACTGAAAAGAATCTCTTACTTAACTGACACGTATTCACAAGTAATATTTTTAAACAGGAAATTATTAGTACTGGTATAGGTAGTACATTGCTCCAAAGGCAGTAGAACCAGGCTATACAAATAAAAAAAACTTATATTCAAAACAGTAAAAAGTTTTTTCACATTGTGAAAGGCTTTGTTAGTAAAACTACATTGGATATTTCAAAATGAATGGCCCTTTCACACGCACACACACATACTGTATATTCAAAACAGTAAAAAGTTTTTTCACATTGTGAAAGGCTTTGTTAGTAAAACTGCATTGGATATTTCAAAATGAATGGCCCTTTCACACGCACACACACACATACTGTATATACACACATAAACACACATGTATTATACACATATATGTATGTATGTATGTATATATGTCACATACCCCTTGAAATTTTTCATATTGACAAATATTAAGCCACAAATATTGTTTAAAATATCCAGTTTCCTGTACCTCGGGATATAGCGAATTGGATATTAAACAATATTTGTGGCTTAATGGTTGTGAATATATATATATATATGTGTGTGTGAGTGAGTGTGTGTGTATTGTTGCATATATATATATACATACATATGTGTATGTGTATATATATGAGAGAGAGAGAGAGAGAGTAATACAAAGATAGGCAGGGGCAATCAAGGTGGAATTCGTCCCGATGTTCAGTTTTTCTGTGCGAGCTCCTGAGTGCTTTGAACCGTCTCGCTTTACCCAGGAGGTAATAACAAGTCTGTGGTATATATTATATCCGTCTGCCAACTGATTTATTAAGAAATGGTGAGAAATTGGTTTATTTTTCCATGACTGGGTACTTAATTTTGTGTTTTATAAGTACATAATATTGAATAATTTTTATGTATCATACCTGTGAATGGAGTATAAAGCCTTAATCTGATTTGAAAGACTTTTAGAATGATTGATTTTTATATTTACATTTTTACAAATTTTTTATTGTTATAATAGAATTTTGAATGAAAGATTGAATTGGTAGGTCCATTGTTGATGGCTTTTGATTAGGCCTATGATTTCGTAAGTTTTTGGGGTATTCCACGATGAAGTGTAAGTGATGTTTGCATGAGACATTATTGACAGGTATACGTCTTAAAATACACGCAACAACACGACAGAAACTGCATCACTAAAACTAGACACGTAGCTCGCCAGTTAGAGCCAGAATATGCTTAAGAGTCTTGTCCAATTCAGGCATCTCCCAGAAAAAAAATGGAGTATGCAGAGAACAAAAATAAACATTAGGCAAGGAAGGGAATGGAAACAGAAAGCAAAATGTCATAGTGATGTGAGAAGGGATTACATCAACTAAGAGGGATATAGTGAGTAAATTGGAAGGGCACTTACCCAAACCGACAATGGCTGTAAGTTTTCACAATTGTGTAGTTTTCATCAATTCCATGTTTTGAGTATGATCTAGTCTGGTAAATGTTGATAGTTACATGTTACTTCTGAAATTTAGTGTGAATGGTTCCGATTTTCGTCGAAATATATGGAAAATACGTGAATACGTTTTATACGAAATGTGTATCCGACCCCACTAGTAAGGCAACGGCGGCCGTGCTATTTACTTTTGGATAATGAACACAATTTATCATAGTCTCTCAACTTGGTAGCATTATTAACAGAGAATAATATGTATATGAGGGAGGTATTTGTTTTATTAAATATTCCGGTCACCACTGCAGTTAAAAGCCATCTCTTTGACAATTTTAATTATCCCTGAACACTGAAGGGTCTTTCATGTCAAGCCATTCTATCCTTGAGAAAAGCTTTTTCTTTGACGTCATAATTACTCATGACGAATGTAGAATGTTTCAGATCTAGCTGTTCTACCCTCGTTAAAAGTCATCACTGACAATTACAAGCATTTTCTACATACGAAAGGGATGTTTTAAAACCATCTCTTAGACAGTCAAATGTAACCATGACGCAGTGAAAGATTTTTTTTTTTTTTTTTTTTTTTTTTTTTAGGTACTGCCTTCAAACTTATGTTCCAATTTTTTTTTCTTTTTCATGCCAAACGAGCTTACTTAAGAAAAATGGTTGATTTTGGGAAGATGGGTGGGTGTTGGGGTTCGTAGTTCTTCATTGGAGGGGTAGGTAGAGCTCTCGGCTAACACGCTGTTGGCCCAGCGTTCGACTCTCCAACCGGCCAATGAGGAGTTAGAGGAATTTATTTCTGGTGATAGAAATTCATTTCTCGTCATAATGTGGTTCGAATTCCACAATAAGCTGTAGGCCCCGTTGCTAAGTAACCAGTTGGTTCTTAGCCACGTAAAATAAATCTAATCCTTCGGGCCAACCCTAGGAGAGCTGTTAATCAGCTCAGTGGTCTGGTTAAACTAAGATATACTGAATTTAGTTAGAGTTTGTGAATGCTAGGCTAAGTGTAGGACACAGCTACCCATGGCGTGTTATGGGAAGTAAGGAGGGTAGCACAAGTGACTGCAGAACATGCAGTGAAACTGTTGGGCGAATGACTTGCTCTAAGCTTCAGGATTATACGGACAATAATCTCACAACTTTGAAGGATAGAGTAATACATCTGTTTACAGGGTGGCCATCAATGAAATACTCAAAAGGTTCAAGAGCTAGAATTCATTACCAGTCGCTGTTATGTAACCATCCAGTGTAGTCCTTCCCTAACAGTAACACGTACCACAACTACTGTCATATTATAGCAATACTCATTCACGTTAAAATTGTAGTAATTACTCCCCAAAACTTATTTCCTCTGCATATGATTGTTAGCAGGTGTACACGATTATGATTAGTATTATTAGTACTATTATCATTATTGTACCGTCGTGTATATGTGTATTACCGCGATTATTATTAATTAGGTTTAGCCATTTGTGTCAGTTCCATTATTTTTATAACTATTATTGCCACCCACGTTAAGGTCACTATCATTATTACTACTGTCATGTTTTTGTATTTACTATTCCAACTCAGACGTATCTTTTGGAAGGATAATCATGTTATTGTGTTGTTTTTCTTTGTTATGAAGTCTCCGTATTTGCCACCTGGACTTTTTCTAAGCTTTCTGCGTTTCGACGTTCATGCAAGTGGGGCTCCCGATCGGTCTTTATTTTTTTATTTATTTTTTTTTTTTTTTTTGTAGGCAGGGATGGCTGGCGTACTTTGAACTTCGTTTATTTTCATCCGTAAGTTCGGGTACGTGGACGATGCTGAAACCAGATTGGTTCTCTTGTTCTAAGTTTCATCAATCAAGCAGAATTTTGGAATTCAGACCTTTCTTGAAAAAATAAAAACCGACTTCAGTTCTTAGTCATGCCTTTGGTGCAGATGTGTACCTCTTCCTCTTGTGCCTTACATTATTTCGGTAGAATTACAAAATTTCACACGAAATTTTATACTTCGCTGGAACAAGCTGTTACTTTTCTTCTGGAATATTTAGTGTTTCTCAGTCCATTGAACTGCTCGAAGTGCAGTTCACCTTTAGTGCTGTTAAGGAACTTTTCTTGAAGGTTCACACTTTCCATCATGGAAACAGGTTTTCTTTGCTAACCACTGAATGAGTTAGTGTTGGGACCACCATTGCAGGTTAGATTAGGCCTCACCCCTCTTATTTATTATAGTTTACAGTCCCCTAGGTCAGGTTAGGTGCGGTTCCAATTGTGGTGAAGTACTTCCAATTAAGTTATAGCTCGGTGATCTAGGTTAGATTAGGTTAGATGTGGCCTGTTGCTCGTTTTAATTTTCAGTGCCGTAGGTTAGGTTGGGTAGGGGGTTGGGACGGGAGGGTCGTTGGGGGGGGGGTGGCAAAGCACCCGGCCAGGTAAGGACTCAGCCCCCGAGGGTAGGTTAGAATACATCCCTGTATTTAATGAATTCTGCGTTTTCTCCCACCCAAAAACCCCAGGTCCCCACTGAGGTCCCCCTTAATTGTAGGATGTAAGAGGGGCCACTATCTCTAAAATGACTAATTTAATTTACTAACGTTCAAAAGGCGCACGAAATCAGGAAAATCATCTTTACGTCTTGAGTGTTTTCCAATCTTATTCCTTCATGGCCATCTTTGTCATGTAAAGGGGGCTACAGCTTCTTCCTTTTTAACTCCAACACTGAGACTGATACGTTGCTCTATGAAACATTGAAATGGTAAATTTATTAGCCACTTTCACCATCAACATTATCTTATATGTAAGCTCATTTTCTGTCGAGAAATGGTGAAGTTTCCTCTAGTATCGTCACTTTAAATTCTGTCTGTCCTGATACGACGATGCTGCTTCTTTGTTTATTACCATTTCCTGCTATATCATAATCTTAATTGTATGTCTACTGAAATAGGTTCGGAAAATATCAGTCCCCACCACTTCCTATTTCTTCTTGGCCTTTGTTCATGCACATGGAAGTATCTCTCTCTCTCTCTCTCTCTCTCTCTCTCTCTCTCTCTCTCTCTCTCTCTCTCTCTCTCTCTCTCTCTCTCTCAACTGAAGCCCCTCTCAAGGGAAGGCAATTCTCCCCGCTTCATTCAGCATGGCAGAGAAGTTTTCCTCAAAGCTTTGTGAATATTTTTCACTGTGTTGCAACTTTTCACGGTCATATCCCCAGGAAGACAAAGAAAGAAAATAAGGTAAAAAAAAAAAAAAAAACGAGTGAGAGGTTTTTCCACTCCGGGGTGTGACACCAGAACAAGTCCTTTCGGCATCGCGACCTGACCTGACTAATTTTGGGCTAGGGAAGAAGTGGGCATCACGCGAGTAATACTCGCTTTCTGGATAAGCACTTCTTCCCGGGAAAATGAGTTGCATAGTAACTGTAGTCAAATCTTGTTAATTCTTTAAGCTACTCAATTTTATTTTTTTATTTGAAAGCGGTAAATTTTTTATACTTTTCTGGCAAATCTTCATGTCCACTATTCTAATTACAAGGTTTCATCAAAGTAAACTTTATGTCAGAGCAAAGCCTTTTGTCATTTTTTTTATATAGTTCGTGTAAATATAAAAACAGATGTTATCCTGTCTGTTTTTTCCCGAAAGTTTCTGAAATATTCAGTAACCACTATTTCCAACGGCAGGTTGTCGTACGAGCATTGGACTAAATTAGCATTTCCTTGTTTCAGCAAGCGTTCTTTTATCCTTTGCATTAAACGAATTTTATTTCGAGCCATTTGCTCTGCATACTACCCGATCACAGAATTAGCAACTGGTAATGTCAAGGGAGACCTCCACGAAGATACTCACCTGCTGCTGTCGGGCACCCGAATGTGCATAGGAAGCTGTGAATGGCTAATGTTTGTGAACTTGACACCTCGTACACAGAGCAGCCCATGTGTTCATCAATATCTCCTGACACTTGTTTCTGACGTATCTTTTTTCAGGGAAAGAAAAATTTCTTTTTTTTTTATGCGTAGGGTAACAGAACGACCAACCTTATGCTCTTTTTGCTTTGGTTTGATAGGCAAAGAGAAAGAAGAGAGCGAACAAGAAAAGAGACTTTGGAAAGGCAGATAAAAAGAAGAGAAGGAACGTCACTGAAACGTGCGTGAGCCAAAACCTAAAGGGAGGACCCAGGACAAGGATAAAAGATATACTCGTATAACGATGAAAGAAGAGTACCTGTCAGTGAAAGAATAAAAACATCGGTGTTACAGGAACTATATGTCATAAATCAATAGACAGAAAGCTAAGACTTGAAGTGCATATAACATAAAAATGACCAATCTTGCCTTGGGGTAAGGGGTGGATTCTGGGGAGGAATGAGGAAAAATTGTTGCGAGAGTCTTAGGATTCTACCGGCGGTAAGACCAAGAAATGAAGAGATGCGATGATATAGCGCGATATGTACTCAAAAAAGACAAGAACGTTTGGATATGAGGCATTAGGACGACCGATGCCTCATCTAAAGGGAACCCGTTGGGAGTTGTGTCGCCAGTGCACCTCATGCAGTACATTGTAGGCTTTATTTAAGGTTCTTTGCAGCGTCCCTTCGGCCCGTAGTTGCAACCTCCTTTCATTTCTTTTACTGTACCTTCGTTCATAATCTCTTTCTTGTATCTTACTCTCCACCCTTTCCTAGCAATTTTTTCATAGTCCAACTGTGAGGTTTCTCCTGTTGCACCTTTCCAACCTTTCTACTCTATTTCCCTTTCAGGCCGGATGAACCCAAGAGTCCCAGAGTTTGACCTTTAACCTAAATTTTATATTCCATCCCATTCCTTGTAAAGAAAGCAGGAACTCTCATGTTTACGAGTACCGAGAGGGAATTAACGATGGCTCACCTTCATTGCCATGTCACTTGCGCCAGCACTAAACCCTGACCTACCTTAATTAACACGATTCTTAAGTTGTAACTTAACAGCTCATATGCAAGTTTATTACTTAACTAAAAGGTTAAAGGTTCAGAGAAAGAGAGCGCGCGCTCATTTTCTATTTCCAAAGGGATTTTAAAAATTATTCAGTATCTCGTGGTGCGGATTCAGTAAACGGCCGTCAGGGGGAAAACTGCGCCACACCTTTCATTTTTAGAAGAGCAAGAGGAATGTAATCATTTTTGTATTTATGCTTTAATTAAAAGTTAACATTTAAAATTCTATACGCATAAACTTAATATATGTTGTAGTAAGCATTTCATCTTGTTATGCAAATCGATTGCAGGCCTATTCAGCACGTTGGAAACAGACAGACTTGGATTATTGAATGACACATCGATTCAGTCAGGAATGCAAGAAACATATTCAGAAATTGAAGAATGATTCTGAATTCATTAAGCAATTTTTCTCCAGATAGAGATTTTGAAACTAACTAGATGCAACAATTAATGAAAAGGGAACATTACAATATAAGGCTGAATAATAGTTAAATAATATACACATGCAAACACAAACATATATAGTTATATGAATGTCTTTTACTGTAATACAACAGTGTAATATGAAGATAAAAAGGCCCTTAAAACACTTTGAACGTTGCAGCCATATATTTCGAGCACTTCCTTCTGTGCCCCTGTTGACTGGCCAAATATGGACAGACCTATCATCTGTCCATATTTACCAGTGAACAGGGGCACAGAAGGAAGTGCTCGAAATATATGGCTGCAACGTTCAAACAATGTTTTATGGGCCTTTTATCTTTATATATATATATATATATATATATATATATATATATATATATATATATATATATATATATATATATATATATATATAATGTGTATAATAGTTTTTATTATAATCACTCATGATTTTCATATCCTAGAACCTATATATATATATATATATATATATATATATATATATATATATATATATATATATATATCAAACATGAACGTGATTTGTTTGTCAGCAAAGCCACAGGAAAAGTTTAAAAAGAACCGACCGAGTGCCAAGTACTTTCGCGTAATTAACACATCTTCGGGGCCGAAAGTGAAACAAAGTTTAAAATAAGTGAGCAAGAATGTTCTTAAAACAAGTAAAAATGCATATCAATCCATTACAAACTGAAACAATGTCCATCCGCATTACTAAACTGCTGACTTTTTGTTTTCAGTAGTTGAGCAGTTTGAGTGGACATTGTTTGTTTGTAATGGTCTGAAAATACATTTTTACTATTTTACTTTTTTATACTTTACTACAGTATTGTAAGAACTTTCTTGCTCACTTATTTTATACTATGTTTCACTTTGGGCCCCGAAGATGTGTTGAGTCAGTTATCTAAACTTTTCCTGTGGCTTCAGCTGACGTGTGTATGTATTTATATACATATATATATATATATATATATATATATATATATATATATATATATATATATATATATACTGCTTATATACGTATATATTTTGTGGCCTCTAGAATATGTAAATTTCATATATTTACATACACACTGACAAGTAAGTTTTACATTTTTTTTGGTGGTAGACCACCAAGGACTTTGAACATAAAGATTTTACAAAAAAAAAGATTTATTAAAAAAATTTGCAGAACTCATTATTTTCACTTTCACTGTATCCGATAATCACTGAGTGGAAATAGTTAAAGAGTACAGAAGGAGTTACTCAAATTATTTGACACAAATTTTAAGCAGTACTGAGAATCACTTCAAATAATCAATGTGAAAAATGATAAAAAGAAACAAATAGTATAACACACATCATTCACATAAAAGGCACTAATATGAACAATACAAGAATAGCCAATAATAACAGTGATAAAAATTAAAAATAAAAGTAATGATGGCATTACAGGCAATTACCCTGAAAGAAAAATACAGGGAGATATATCACCCTCGAATCTAATAAAATATAATAGTGAACGCTGAAGAACCTCTTTCATCTCTTTTAGGTATCTATTATTATTTATTATTATTATTATTATTATTATTATTATTCAGAAGATGAAACCTATTCATATGAACAATCCCACAGGGGCCATTGACTTGGAATTCAAACTTCCAAAGAATATGGTGTTTATTAGGAAGAAGTAAAAGGAGGTAAAGGGAAATACAGAAAGAGATGGAGAAACCGTCATATTAAGGAATGGAACTTT
This sequence comes from Macrobrachium rosenbergii, assembly GCF_040412425.1. Taxonomy (NCBI): domain Eukaryota; kingdom Metazoa; phylum Arthropoda; class Malacostraca; order Decapoda; family Palaemonidae; genus Macrobrachium; species Macrobrachium rosenbergii. The sequence continues at coordinate 43,261,189 of NC_089765.1, read as the reverse complement.
ACAGTGTCAACAAAATGATAATCATAAAACTCACGAGTTCGTAAATTAACTCTGAAGAACAAAAGAAAGAATCATGACAGTACACTTACACACGACGAGACTGAGAACATTTATGGTACATGACCTACATGGCTACTAGAACAAGAGTTTTGACTTTAAAAGGAGCATAGTTTAACAGGTTAATCCTTCAAGTGTTAATGCTGTGGAAGGAAATCTTGTCATGGCCTTACGCGCAAAGAATGAGCAAGCAGCGACCAGTTGGTTGAATCATTAAACAACGAGAAACAGCACAAGCAAGGGCCTCTGAACCCAAGAAATTTCTTGTGACTGTACCTTGTAAAACAGAACTGCCTATCGCAGCTCGTGCTGAAATAAGTCAGTCTGGAGGAGGTTAATCTAGCGTATGGCATGTATGCATTCATACACGAAGCAATACCATATTGATGATAATCTATCATATTAATTTCCTTGGCTGCCTTTTTGCATGTGCGTTTGTCTGCCTTGGCTGCCTTTCTACGTCTGTGTGTGTGTCCTGAAGCTTCTGGGAATTACGAAGGCCCCAGGATCCGGAGACTAAGATTTAAGAAGACATTACGATTATATATATATATATATATATATATATATATATATATATATATATATATAATATATATATATATATATATATATATATATATATATAATATATATATATATATATATGTATATATATATATATATATATATTTATATATATATATATATATATATATATATATATATACACATACATACATACATACATACATATCTATATATAATATATATTATTCCTAGGATTATTCATAGGTTGGAGTTCCAAGGGAAAATGCAAATGATTCTGAAGACAGATTCTGGATTTCTTCCATGAAGGGAAGCAGATCCGACAGGAATCCGTTTAGGAGCTGAAGACGGCTTCACAGGAGCCTGGAGTCTTTAAGAATTTAAGATGTTATAATCCAATAGGCATTTCTCCAGGAATGCTTCAGTACCAAAGATTGGCTGCTGGCAGAGCAAAGGAGGGACAAAGGCATGCCAGAAAGACTGATGAAAAGCAGAAACGAAGAATGGCTGCTGACAAAGCAAGTAAGGCCGGGTATTCACGATTAGGTTTACCTGTCGGTTCACCCATGACTGTTTGACGGATGAGTGTCCACACGTAAAGAGTAGAACTGTCAGTCGGACCATCAACTCGAGGCCATCGCCCTCAATGCTCACCTAGCCTTCGTCGTGGCAACACTAATAGCAGCGATGGAAACTCCGCTGACTGATGAGGTGGAGCTACAAAGACTAGCTGCTGCGGCAGTTCACTTAAAAATAGGAAAGAAGCAAAAAGGCGTAACAGAGTATGGTCTAAATATTGTCTATTAAAGAGAGATGTTTATTTTCATACAATATTAATGAATAAAATTAAATTACACCAGGCGGTTGGTCGAGTAATTTATGAAATGGGTCGTGGAGCCTTATTGCATTTATAACACCTTGCATAAAAAGGCAGGACACTGGCTTAGGCCTGTACCAAATTGTTGGTATCACATGGAAATATACATATATTTGTTATTTTTTATCATATGATTTGGACTCACAACGGTCTACAAATAGCGCCACAGGGTCTAACAATGAAAAGAATTAGGCCTTTACAAAGTTTATTCATATTCTGGTCCAGGTGGGTGAGACCCTTCCCAGATGAAATCCAGTGATGAGCTGTCACAAAATCATTGCTTCCCCATCCACACGTGCAATCACCTGTCAGTTGGTTGGATGAGCTTTAGGTAATTCCATCAGTTCATCTGTTCTGGCGAGTGGACTGACTCCGCCCACAAACTGTCGTCCACATGTAAGTTTTAACGTCAGTTTCGATGGACTGACAGGTAAACCTGATCATGAATACCCGGCCTGAGGCACAAAGACGGGCCGCAGAAACTGATGAACAACGAGACCAGGGATTGTCTGTGGGCAAAGAGATGCACAAAGGCGAGCTGTTGAAACTAAGGCAGATCGGAACCTAAGACTTCAAGCTGCATGAGAAAATGATGCACAAAGACGTACAGGTGAGAATCTACAGCAACGTGAACTAAGTCTACAGCGTGATCAAGCAAGACGGCAAGCATGAGTGCAAAATGTCATGTATATTGCAGCTGTTGATGGGACTGAAAATGCAATGCCTGCCACAAGACACGACCTGAGACCTATGACAACAGAGTGCAAATATGAATTTTGTAAAGCCCTGCATTTTTCAACTGAGAAAGGATCACTTCTCCATAGCTGCTGTCTTGATGGCAAGGTAGCAAAACCTCCATTATTTCCTTATCCAGACCAGCTTAGGTTATTGCTCACTTCAATTATGTTCACACAGACACACTATTATGGTAAAACTACCAAAAATTCAGTCTTGGCAGTAGCAAATGCGAGCGATAGCATCTGCTAGTATCATTGTTAAGTATCCTGTTGTCAAAATTTACTGTTTCTTAGAGAGAATATTATAATTCCATGAGTTATACTGTCATAAGCTATCTGCCCATGGTATTTTTTTACTGGAAAAAAATATTGATATTGTACTGAATGTATATCACGCCATGTTAATTGGAAACCTTGTAGTTTAATTATAATGTACGAAAAAATATTGATATTGTACTGAATGTATATCACGCCATGTTGATTGGAAACCTTGTAGTTTAATTATATTGTACTTTGATATATTATGTCATTTGGATACCTATCGTACTTGGGTACTTTTGGTTCACTGAGTCATTGATGATACCAGGTAAATTTGGCTTACAGGATGTGTTTGTATATTTTGTCCGTTAAGTAAATTTTGTCTGTTTGGTCCATTAGGTAGAATTCCTCCATCAGGTACATTGGTCTGTTGGCTACATTTGATCCACTGGGTCCATGTTGTCCATTACATCCATTTGATCCATTATGTCTATTATGTCAGTGGGTCCATTTACCCCATTTGGTCCATTGGGCCCATTTGCTTCACTGGGTACATTTGGTACGTGGATACATTATGTGGATATTTTAGAATTTGGTACACTAGGTACATTTCCTTCATTAGGAAATTTGGCATAAAACATTTTATTTATTGTGCAAATTTAATACATTAGTTACAACTCGCTTAATGGCACATTTGTACATTGGACAAATTTAGTTTACTTGATGCAATGATACACTGAAATATCTTGTTCACTGAGTACATTTTGTACCTTTGAAATATTTTGTTTATTAAGTATATTTCCTACCTGCGATACATTTCTTTTATTGGGGACATTTGTACATTTGTTCATTCGAGATATCTACTGTAGTACATTTTATTCACTGCAGACATTTTGCTCATGGTGACATTTGGTACATTTTATTAATTGAAAAGATTTTGCTCACTGGGACATTCGTGCATTTGGCAAGCCCAGTAGCCTCCCAGGCTTTTGAATATGGGAAATGGTTTCTTTAACTCCAAGTATCCTTTTTCCCAAAAGGTTAAAAAAACATATCCAATGCTGCTAGAATGCCAGGCGTGGCTCGTAAGACTGTCAATATTTGGACGTGATAGTACTGGGATAAATAGGGTTGGAGTCCACAAAACATTTGCCAAAACCAGTTATGAAATGAACCATACCGTATAGGAACTGCTGGAGGAGGCTCATTCAAAAACATCAATCCTGGTTAGGAATTAAGGTGAGAAGCAACAGGTCATCATCAGAAGATAGGTTGTTTTGACATCTTCCATAAGCAGTGTTTCAACAAGGAACTTCAGCGTCTGCACCTGTGCAATGAATGTATCATTTTCGCTTTGCATTGTCAACAACATCCACATTCTGTTGAAAACCCTATGATGTCTCACTGCAGTGGAACTATGAGTCGTCTTGATGGTGTTAATGCTTGTCACTTTAAGAGAGGTCGAGTTGCTGCTTCAGAAAAACACATAGCATTGTCAAAGTTCCTAACTCATAATTCATTTTAGAAAGACTTTTAGGGTTGATCCATGTGCATATTCTACAATGAGTATTACATAAAGAGGGACTGGCTTTCACTCTTACGGGTGAAGAAAGGGCTTTTGAAAAGGAAGATTTCCATCAATAGGATAATGATCTAGACAGGAATGATGCTTAGGATCTTTGCAAGATCTCCAGAATTCTATTTCATGATGACCTTTTTTAAGGTTTGCCGGTCCATTTTGCAGTGTTCTCCAATGACTTTCATGTTTCAACCACTCAAAGCCATATCTATTCCTGGCATAAAGACCCGGATTTGGCCTCACTGGAATATCCTTGTCTGCATATTTTATTATAGTTGGTATGTCCTTATATTCAGGTGGAAGAAATTGATAAGAAGATGCATTATGTTGATGGCAGACAAGTTCCAGAAAGTATCCTGGACAGTTTACTGTGAGGTAGACATTATGTTTACTAACATAATTATAACATTTTTTTGTTTTTAACATTGGATTGGTGTTCTTCCATGTACTAAAATCTTTGCAAAATATACTAATGTCATGGTCATAGTCCCAGGGTAAGTACCCATTCATCTTCAGAGCTCCAAGAACAGATCCAGCATGTAGTTCATAATGCAAGTTATTTTGTTTTCCATAGTCTGTCAAGTAAGTTAGATATTTCGTCATTAGAGCCCTGCAGCAAGGAGCCAGTTGGAAAGATGCAATCGTGCCTAGAGGACCTAAACAAGAAATTCCAACAGAACTACAATCAAAAGCATAGACTTTGTCATCAAAGGAAGTAATCTTCTCAAGAAACCATTGCTTAGCCACGATTAGCCATTGTTGCTCATCCATTTTTGGATGGGTTTGAACATAGAACATAACGTCAGGACAAGTCATTGATAAAATGCCATTTACACGTAACTTTGCAAACCAATCCCGATACATGGGATGGCCACTGAGGCCTTCTTGAAATGGTATTTGTTTCAGTAGGGCAACTGAAGTAACAAAAGGTGTCAGTAAGTCATCGCAGTACATACATTCATACTTAGAATAATAATAACCAAGGGCATAGTGAGCCTCATAGACAGCCATGCGTTGCTGAAGGCATCCATGGTTCCAGAGTCCTTCAAGATCTCTAGCTGCTCCTCCAGCCACTTTAACCTGCTCTACCTCATCTAAGACGCGCACCAACCGTTCAAGAGATGATTGGTTGTTAAAGTGAGCCAGTGATGTTCCCATTAGTACAAATGGTGTTTCAATAGTTTTAAATAACTGATTCATTACAGTAGACTCATTAACACCATTCTCCATCATTGCAATCCTCAAATTGGGTACACTTGTGTCAATGGCATTTTTTGACATCACGATGGGAACAATTGTGATGTTATAGTGTTGTCTTATTTGTTTGACAACAAAGTTAACTCTTTCAGGTGTCCAGGATGTAGCTGGAAGAACCACTGTAAGAACTTTGTTGAAGTTTGGAACATAGTTACAATCTTCAGACTTCATGCCAACCTGACCTAATGCATCAAAAGTAGGTTTATATACTTCAGGACATACATGCCGAGAGTTGTTCGGCAAAGATTTGATTGAAGTGACATTAGCAAATAGGGCAGAATATTCCCTAGGAGTCTGCAACGATAAACTTATCCTCGGATCCAACTCTTCAGCTACTGCTGCTAGCTTTATAGCCAGCTTGGTATCTATAACTGATTGACGACCTGTTTGGGGGAAAGATCTTTTTAGAGGTGTTTGAGGCATTTTGGATAATCTTTCCAACATTATTTGTATAGTTATTGTTAATCGTCTATACCTAATATTAATTTTTGTTTCATAAAATTTTTGTCATTAGCATGGACAGAGGTTGGATTATTACACTGCTCATGCTAGGAACAGAACAGATCTTTGGTTTCCTGACCACATTTTCAAATAAGATGATCACTGACTAGTATGTGGTCATGAAGGTAACAAAAACAAAAGAATGGGTAAAACTACTTGAATGTTTTCTCTTTTCATATAGTATCATTTATAGAGGAAGTCCAATGTGTTAATATTGTCACTACAAGTATAAAACACCTTCAAATATCTTCTGAAGTAAAATAATGGTAAAAAAAAGTTGAAGCACCAATGAATATGTACCTGTCTGAAGAACGATTTCCCTATACACTTCTACCAGGGTAGATGCTAATCTCCTCCTGACGTCAATGCTTATAACAGTAAGATCCTCTTGTGCAGGTTCTGGTGTTTCTTGTCTGATGTCACTGAAATTGTTTTCTTCTCTTGGGTCTTTTTCTTTTTGAACACTCACTTCCCCTCTTTCTACACAGGCAACGACTTCTGAAAAAAAAAGAGCCTTGATGAAAATAGTATTTATTTTTATGAAGGGGTGAATAAAAAAAACATACTTCACATAAGTTGTGCGAATATTTTGTTAATTAAGTTTATAGCTCCATTCGGGGCAATATGATTTATCAATAGTAGGTAATTGTCTAACATTTGTATAATTTTCGTTTATTGTTTGCTAACAATGAATGACTCAAGATGATATAGATGCCATTTTTCATTTCAAGAACCATTTTGAAAATACATTTCATTTGAAAATTGTTGTATGAATCCAGTATAAATACTCTGCATATTATAGAAATTTTACTGATGCAATCTTCTATTTAAGGAAACTAGCTATTTGCTGAACCTTAAGCCTGGATCTTCATGGTCCTAATAGCATAAAATCTATGATCTGAGTGGATACAAACATAGTGGTAAGCAAACACTCACTACATGACTTGTCCTAGGAAGAGAATCTACAAAAAGTAAAAAAAAAAATTAATTTTTTTCAAAATACAGTAATGGGCTAAAGTATGTGAAGTATGTGAGGTGTTATGAGATTTTTGACAAACAAGACATTACCAAAATAAAGGTATGAAACATCATGCCTGTTTAGGCCAACAAAAAATTACTGAAAACCCAGCCATGCCACAGAGATTCCTAAATGAAAAGCTGCTTGGGTTGATGTTATAAGATAGGCCACTGATTCCTTGTAGCATCCTGTAAGAACCAATATCTGGCAAACAGTAAGCCCAGCTGCTCAGATATCACATCTGGCATTCTTCATTTATGGATGAGGACTCATTTTGCTGTTTATAGGTGTCAGAGACATACAGAGTGCCAATATAATGGTTCCCTGTATTTAACCTGTGGTGCAATCTGGAAGGAGGCAGGTTCCAGGAGATGGTTATGGGCTATGTTTACAGGTAGTCCCAAGGAAGATGGTGCCAAGCAAGGGCGTCTGGACATTGGCAACGATGAAATTCCACTGGTATTTTTTCTTTTTGAGGTGGAGAATGAAGATCCAGTGATTTCATGATGGTTGGGCACAAGTAATAGGTTGGCATCTGGAAGTTTCCAGTGGTCCATGGTGATGGCAGGAGGATGGAATTGAAGGCCCCCTATGTCCACTAGGAACTTCCTTCTGGAGGCTTGGTTGGTGATCTAGAATCTGGTGTAGTGGGTAGCCACTGAGGTTGCAGGAGCCACCATAATTATCTTGGGTGGCTGCCCTGCTCAGTTTTTCATATACAGTAACTGCATCCAGGTGCGTAATTCTGTGCATCTTTGCCAAAGTTGTGGTGGTATATGCAGAGGAGAGGTTGGCAGAGGAGCCCTTGTCTCTGTTGGAAGGGGCACTTTTGCATAGTGTTATTTTGTATCACTCCAATGTTATCTTAGTCTAAGTCCTAGTCTTGGTCTTGTCTGGCTTTAAAGATGTTGTGAGTGGCATGTTGTGTGGCCTCAGAGGCCTCTAACAATTTGTCTGCCTTCTATATGAGGTCTGAAACCGGTGTTCTTTCAGCATTAGGGAGGGCAACCCTGATATTGGTCAGCAGTCAGCAGAGCCATATTTCCCTTGCCAGGTTGGCCTTCTTGGGTTTCCTGTTGGCAGGCTGGGCCAGCAGCACCAGCGGACTCAAGTTCATCCCAAGATGCCCTTGCTGTTGTGTTTCCATTGAGGAGTTGAGTAGGTTGAGGGTTCAACATGTGCCGGCAACTGGCAGCAGAAAGAATTGGGATATCAGGAACTTGAGCAGGTCACTGTATTTGATCATCTCATTATGGGCATTAAGCATGCATGCAATCCAAGGAAAGAAGGTGGCTGGGATTTTCTCAAGGACATAATCCACCTTCTACCTCAAATTTGTGATGTTTCAGAGGCAGAACTGTCCTTCCTTTGGAACCAAACTGATGGAGGTAATGGCTTTCATGTCCATGTTTTCATCATCAGACAGTTTCATGAGGTTTCTATGCCTGATTGTCTTATAGTGGTAGGCATGGTTGTATTCAGTCCATTAGGTTCCAGGGGTTAGGTGCGAGAACCATGTTTTTCTATTCTATCAGGAAACTCATACACAGGATGCAGATAAACAACTGACTTTATTAGTGGGCTCTGACTTGTTTTAATAGGGCCTGAAGGTCGCATGGTAGCTACAGGCAATCTGTTGACCACATGGTAGAGGTCATGTGGTGGTGATGTGAATGATGTACGGGCACATGGTTATAAAAGCACCTTGTGGGAGGCTGCTGAACCTGATGACTAAACCTGGGTTTAGCAATGAAGCTGGGAATATTGTGGGCAACAGTATGGAAAAAATGGCAGAACATAAGGAAAAAATGGCAGGACATTTGAATAAAGTTATCCACAAAAATCCTGTTGCTTTGACTAATGTGCTTTCCAAGGACAAAACACCTATTCTGCATTGACATGAAAAACTGACAGACAACCAAAGGAACACTGCTTTCAGAAGTACCTGAAGGTAAGGCCTCCAGAGAGCTTACTTGACTTTTCTTAAAGCATAGTTTCATTTCCTGGTAGTTTAAACTCTAAAACAAAGAAGTTTCACTCTTGTAGCTACTTTTAGGCACCAGATATGGCATCCAGTCACGATGCAAACTCACTTTCATGTGACTTATAGGTCACTCACCTATTTACTGTCTTCATGCTTGGTCAACTAGTTTTCTGTAAGCATGTTCAGACAAAAACTGTTGATTCTGTAGAATAAAGTCAGTCTTAACCCAGAATCCTGTGTGTCCTATTCCTTACTCTGGTGACCTGTCGGAGCAACCTGGTAAACCAGTATGGTTTTGATATAAACACTCCAGTGATTAGTAGACTCAATACTCCCGTAACCTACCACTAAAAATCAATCCACTAACTGTCTAAATATGGTGTTTAAGTTCTGGCCTCACTCCCCCCCAAGGGAGAGTGAGGCCAGAACTCCAGGTTGACCTCTGCTAGCTTTGGTTGACACAACTTTGTTTTTGCACAAACCCCTGGTGACTGACAGAATCAATATCGCCATGCCTGCTGCTAGAAAAAGCTGCTAATGGACTAAATATGGCACTTAAGCTCTGATTGACTCTTCCTCAAGAGTTCAGGGTCATCCATTGTAGACCCAGCATGATTTTTGTACAAACCCCTGGAGAATAATGGACCCTGTAACAAATTATGTTCAAAATGAAGGTAAGTTTATAGAAAAGTACAATGATTTGTGAAATATCACATTAGAATATATAAAATACTCACCCTGTTCCTTCATAATATTTCCAAGAGGTTGGAGAAGGTTCTCTGGATTAAAAGATGGCCCACCAAACTTAGCTACAAAAAGGACAAGAACCAATAGTCCTAGCAAAAGCAACTTACTCGTGCGATTCGTAAAGTACCAGGTAAATCTGAAAAGGGGGTATAAGAGAGAGAGGATATGAATATGATATACATTTTGGTGTAACCAGTGTATGCATGTATGGATAGGAATATAAATATAAAAACAATTCAAGCAAAGTGCGAAATTCCTAATGCTCTGGCATCTCTCTTTCTATCTCTCCAACTTTCAAAGGTCATCTCTTTCTCGGTGTTACATTTAATATTAAAATTCATCTGTCTGTCTCTGAACTTCTGGACTATTCTTGAACCATTAGCTAAACGTACAAAAGACAGTTCAAAGAGTTCCAAACATTTACAAAGGTAAATTATTATTTTTATCAGTGCCCAAACTGTAGTTACAATTGGACTGCATTCCAATAGGGAAAGCAGTCCAACATGTAAAAAGAATCACACAAGCAATTATAATCTATACAAGAGATATATCAGAGAAAAAACAAACTTAATAAGCACTTGAATGATAAAATGAGACTCGAGAATCTGTTCAACAAGAAAACAGCACCCAGTTTGAATTTCAATAGGGAGAAACTAATAATCAGGATTCGTTATGACTGTTTAATACATTCTTTGGAAAAACGGAAATTCTTGTAATGCCTGCTGTAAAAATTGTGTACCATACTGCTCGAGATCAGTGAATTATGGTAAGACACTGTGATGTGTTTGTCATGGCACTACAGTTATCTAACTCAGTCTAAAAGTTCTTGCACAACTTGTGGTAGGGGTACTTTTCGTTTAGAGAAATGTATAGTGTGGATTTTAAATCCTTTCTCCTTTTGGGCTTCTGGTTTCTGGTTTCATGTACCATTCTGAGGTGATGTTGGTAAAATAAAAGAAAGGAAATCCATCACTAAAAAAGTTACTGCTGTACCTAAATACAAGGAAAAGAAGACTTTCAAATTCAGTGCTTTTATATTTTATCGGATATATGACCATATCTAATGATGACAAGATCGCTAGTAATCATCCTTTAGTTGTTGGATACGGTCATACTATGACATAAGACAAAAAAGCACAGAATTTGGAAATCTGCTCTTTTCCTTGTATTTTTGTGAACATCAGTTAAGAATGATACATGAGACCAGAACCCCATAAGGAGAAAGGGGAAGAATATAAGCCAGGCGTCTTAGATATTGAAGAATCCAAAAATGTCTATTAATTTGCTGAGGAAAACAAAGCGAAGAGGGAATACTTGTTAAAATGCAAAGAAAATTCGAAACTCACTTTCTTAATGTTTCCCTGAAGAACTGGCTACAACACCAAGGTCGAGTACTTGCACTAACGTCCGTTTTCTCCATACTTAAAATGAAACCTGCAGATAAAACAAAAGATTAAGAGATTCAGTTTTTGTCATTAGTAATGATATACATATGTGTGTTTGTGTGCACATGTATGAAATGAGGTAGACAGATCCATGCTATTTTCCACATTAGCTGCGATCTACCACAACTGACTAATTACCAGGCACATAATTCACTGATTAGTTCAAAGAGTCACTGGGACTCTTCCAGAAAACTGGTCTTAACAGCCTTTACTACAGACCAGTCTCAGGAATCATGGTAACCACTTGACCAACAGACATATATATAAATACACACACACATATATATATATATATATATATATATATATATATATATATATATATATATATATATATATAAGGGGGCTTTTGCTCTAATGCTGAGTGAGGATAGGCAAAAGGGTACTCTGTTAAAACCTCTAATGTGAAAAAGCATATTACAATATATAAATATATATATTATATATATTATTTATATATATATTATATATATATATATGTGTGTGTGTGCTGGGTAATCAATGCTCATGTCTGTAATTTCTCTCCTCCCCACCTCTTGCTCTTGTGATTGCAGCCCATTATACTTGCGCTCATGATTTATGATTTAGTTAGAAAATTGATCGGTTGGTGTAAGAGAGGGTGTTAAGATCCTTCTGTCTTCACCAAAGGATAATAATTCATCTGCTAACATGGCCGAGAGGTTTCTAGAAAGAAAGGCACCCAGACAAATGGGGAGGGAGAGAGACATCAGTAACAACAATAACCACATTACCCTCTACTTCTGCAACCCGGTAACAATAGTCCACTCAGAAGAGCAAATCTTAAAAGAAATTACAACTCCATCCTGCTGGTACTATGGCGCATTTAAACACTGTGATGTACTTCCATTAAAAAAAAACAGCACCTCCTCCTCGAGAACAATGTTTTCCCAGTCCAGCTGACTTCTACAGGACCAACCCAATATATATAAACATAATTGGTAAGTGAGGGATGGGGACCCTATAAGGCTGTATACAGAGGGTAGACCGGTACTCGTATGTCGGGGAAACTGTTTATCAAGAAGGTGTCATTAAATTAAGCATTTTGCTTTATGATTTATTTTCAGTTTGCATTATTACTATGAGATGATTGTAGGTTTAGCAAGATTTTAAAGAAATTCTCTTTAGGTCACCCTGCCTTTTAAATCAAGGAATCGATTGAAAACTGTGACTCTTGACTTTTCCTGTTTTTGGATGAACTGAATTGAACTGTGCCTTGTGAGAGGCTAGTTCATAGGAAACCCTCTCATCACATACATATACATAGCTCCCAAAAGGGTTGAGTCATATGTTAACAACCCCAGATACTAGCCCTGGGCTTTAACACAGGAGTAAGTACAATATGAGCAATATCTCCAATGTTCGCTTCTGCTGATTATGATTTTCGTTTTTTTGTATCAGTTACCCCTTTTTCGCTTATTCTTCCTTCGAGTTCCTCGTACTGCTTATGTTTTTTCACCAAAAACTCAAATTGATGATTTTTTTTCTTGAAGATTTCTCTAAAGTTCTTGCATGATATTTTATATTTCCTGTAATTTCTGTTAAGTTAACTATTTTCCGTGTGACTCACTTATTACGCGCTAGTGGGGAAATGGAGATGACCCTATCACTTATGTTAGTGATACTGTGTACGGAGAAGGGGGAAACTTCCATTTGTAGACTTCCTTACGACTGGGTTGGCATTGCAGATGCCCATCTATCCAAATCTCTAGCCCGAATCTCCTTTGAACCCACCATGAGGACTTCGTTGTTCTAAAGTAGCTGTTTACTCCATCAGTTATTGATACTGATCCCTTCTCTACATGTCACTGCTGACGGGTATTTTGAGCACCAGTACTTGTGGCATTATGTGACCCACCGCAGTTCATACAACGTGGGATTACTCTTCTTTCTCCTTCTAAACTCTCTCTGCATACTTTAAAGTCATGGTTACTTACTCAAAATCTACGTTGTGTTTAATTCCTAGACGTTCAGGCTTCCTTCTAGAGTGTCAGGTCAGATCATGATGGTGAAAGAACTTGTCCTGGTGTCACTTCCCTTAGTGAGAGAATCTCACTATGGGAGGGTACACTAACTAACTACACTGATCGATCACCAAGTAAGGATGCAGGGAGAGCTGGTGCGACTATAACTAATGAAAGGTGAAAACTCGGACTCAGAAGTAGACGTGAGTGTCAGGATACAAGACAGGGTTTCATCTATGCAGGCTGAATTGATGGCTTTTCTCATAGCCATAACACAAATAAGCTGAAGGTATAATAATTCCCTAATAATTACTGAAAGTATGCCTGCCCTAAAGTCCTTTAAAAATAGCAAGGAAATTATGAGCGAAATTAGTCAATCAAGTTAGAGAAAACAGAAACACATTCAGGGGCATAAGGGTAAAGTTTATGTAGGTGCCCTCTCACACAGGGATACCTGATAATGAAAGGGCAGAAGAGCTGGCAAAAGAGACTTCTAAAAGTCACCATTTACCACAACTTTAGTATATCAATAAAGGAGATCGGATTCAGAAGTATCTAGTTGTTGGAAATTTGCCAGCAGTAGCAGATGAAGCAGGAGTCGTGCAGATTATTTCAGTTGGAGCAGGAGTCGTGCAGATTGTTTCAGTTCTATAACAAGGTTGTAATGCACACTGCATATACATATTGAAAGAAAGGGGTTGGTAGACAAAGATTTTGTGAATGCTCACTTAAGATTAGGATACACCAACCTGTGGCAAGCAAGAAGGGAACTATTGGGTATTCACTTCATCACATTGTCTTGTTTTGCCTTAGCTTTAAGAGTATAGAGTCAATAATCTCACGACGTTGGAGGATCAAGGATTGCATCTGCTTTTATTATAATATTTAAGCTCATACATAAGTATCATTTCGAGGGATGATTCTTCTTTTTTCATGTAAATGAATTTTTGAATTGTATAGTACTTAATATGATGTTAAAACCCAGTTATAATGACAGGGGTTGTTCCACTATGTGATTCAAGCCTTTTGGACACTGTATGAGTATCATTTACAGATGCTACACCTCTCACATAATTAGAGGGAGTGTCCAATAAACGAGCCTCTCATGAGGCGCAGTTCAGTTCTAGGCATGTTGTCCCCACGAGCAGCACTTGGAGCAGTTGATCAGCTGTTCATTATATATATCCACTGGGCAAGGTGGCATACCAGGAATCATACTGAGATAATTTGGCACCCCACCCATCTACTGAGCAACAGCCTGTGGATGTTGCTCATTCCATACCCCATTTCTTATCTATGCAGAGGACTTTTTCATATCCAGTAACAAACTCTATTTCCACATCCACCAATAATTCCTGGTAGTTTTTCTGTTTAGTACCAGTTCATCAAATGAAAATCACTAAAATCAATCGCTTATATTCTGTTAGGTTTCCACATTCATAAAAGTGAGGCTCCCAATCCGACCTCTATTGTCCTGATGTGTGGTGTATTTTGAACTTTTGTTATTTTCATCTGGAAATGTGGGTACATAGACTGCTGAAACCTTATTGCTTCATTTGCTCAACGTTTTGTCAATCAAGTGGGATCTTGGGATTCAAGCCTTTCTTAAGAAAAAAAACCGGCTTCAGTTCTTAATCATGGCTCTTTTGGCACAGATGTGTAACTCTTGTTCCTTAAATTATTTTGGCTGAATTACAAAATTTCACACAAAATTATATGCCCCACAGGAACTGGCTTTACTTTAATTTGGAAATATTGATTGTTATGTAGTTCTTTAGAGTGGTCAAAGTGCAATTCATTTTTAGTGTGCCGGAGAGACAGACACTTGGGGTGTTGTTACCGTTGGTTGAAAGTTCCAGAAACGAAGAAGAGGTGTAGGTGTAACTATTTGTTGAGTGATTATAAAAGTGCTTTCTCTGAAGGTTCACTCATTTCAGCAGGGAAATTTGTTTTGATTGCTAATCATTGGTCGAGTAGTTTTTAGGACTACCATATTGTAGGTAAGCTTAGGGTGCAGCCCTATCATTTATAGCTCCCGTGGTTAGGGTAGGGGGATCCAATTGGACAGATTAGTTTAGGTGAAGTAAGGTTAGGTCGCAACCCAGTTATCTATTTTAATCTACAGTGCTCCAAGTTAGGGTGGAGGGGGACCGAAGCCTTCCAGCTGGGTGAGGACACAATACCTGAGGTTAGTTAGAATGCATCCATGTGTTTCATTCATTTTGTATTTTCCCCACCCAAAAATCTCGGGTTCCTACTGTTGTCCCTCATAACCTTATGATATAAGGGGATCCAGTATTCAAAACTACTAATTTGCTACAGAAATGAACGTCAGAAACGTTTAAAATAGATATTAAAACATGGAAAAATTCATTTTTAAAATCTGGAATGTGATTATGGTTTAAAGCAGAGATATACCTAGTTCTTCATTACAATTTTCGCCATCTTTCGGTCTGTATTTCCAGTCTTATTCCTTCATAGCCATACTTTTCTCGAAAGGAGAGGGGACGGGGAGGGGCTGCGGTTTCTTCCTTCCTCACCCACATTATTTTCTTATCGTATGTGTGTTTGTTGCCATTTCTTGTTTTAATAATTTTCTTCTTGGTATTTCTTCTGGGATGGGTTTGGAAAATCTGGATATCGTCATCACTTCCTCATGCTTTGTTCGTGCACATGAAATTTTCACTTATTTCCTCGTTTCAGAAAACGTTCTCTTAAAATTTGCCGTCAGCTACAGTACAGTTCTCTATTACACAATCAGCAAATGTCAATTTCAGTGCAGACCTCTACGAAGATACTCACCTGCTCCTCTCTCGCGCCCGAATGTGGCATGGTCAGCTGTGAATGGCTGATAGCTGCGCACCTGATACCTTGTAAATGGTGTGACCATGTGTTCATCTGCATCTTCTGACACCTGTTTCTGACGTTGCTTTTGATGGAAGAAAAAAAAGTTTATTTGGAGGGTAGAAGAACGGCCAACCTTTTGCCCTTTTTGGCTTAGATCTGGTAGGAATCAAAGTTCGAGGCAAATGCAAACAAAAGAGAATAAACGAAAGAGGGAACCAGGACAAGGATAAGAGAGAATGGAGAAAGAAGAGCACCTGTCAGTGAGAGAATGAAAGCATCTGTAGGGGACATGGAGAGATGTTAGAGGAACAACGTGTGATAAATGAATGGACAATAAGCTAAGAGTGAAAGTTTAAAATGATTAATCTTTACTTAATGGATGGGATGGAATTTTGGGTGGAAAGAGGAAAATTTGTTGTAGAGGGCATAGATAAAAATGTAGCGAGATTCTTAGGCACCACTGACAAGACAGACCAAGGAATGAATGAGATTTGAAGATGCACTGCGACATGAACTCGAAAAAGCAAGATACAATAATAGGGAGAACCAGGGTGCTGAAATGTATACTGTGCTGAAATATGCAATGCTATGTGTTTTATGTAAACTTTTTTACATTTTTCATATACATATACATAGCTGACCAACCCAGCGCTGCCTGGGAAAACTGAATGACAACAGATAAACTCTCTCTCTCTCTCTCTCTCTCTCTCTCTCTCTCTCTCTCTCTCTCTCTCTCTCTCTCTCTCTCTCTCTCTCTCTCTCTCTCTCTCTCTCTCTCCTTCCAACACCCCTCTACTCTCTTTCTCACTTCCTTTCCTGTTAAGATAGTTGCTTCAGTTACATTGCCCAGCATTTTTAACATTTTATATTTCACCCCTTCTCACCCTCGATTCCTATTGGTGCTGACATGGACTCAAAGGGCATCGGGAGTGTCACTATTCATCTTAATGACCTCGAAAACTATGGATTGGACATTTAATATATGTCATTTTCGGTTATTTTTTACATATCACCCCCTTCACACCGCTCCTCACTCCCCCTTCCTATCAGGGGTGAACTTTGACTAAAAGGTCATCGGGAGTGTCACTATTCCTCACAGTAACCTTGAAAACTATGGATTAGACATCAGTATCTGTTGTTTTCAGTCATTTTTAAATATCACCCCCTTCCTACCCCTTCTCACCACCCTTTAACATTGGGCTGAACTTCGTCTTAACGGGAATCGGGAGTGTCACTATTCATCTCAGCAACCTCGAAAACTATGGACTAGACACTAATATCTGTCTTTTCGGTTATTTTTACATGTAACCCCCTTCCTACCCCTTCTCACCACCCTTTCCTATAGGGGCTGAACTTGGACTTAAAGGGTATTGGGAGTATCACTATTCATCTCAGCGACCTCGAAAACTATGGACTAGACACTATCAGTCTTTTCGGTTATTTTTACATGTCACCCCCTTCTCACCCCCCTTCCTATCAGGGCTGAACTTGGACTTGAAGGGCATCAGGAGTGTCACTATTCGTCTCAGCTACCTCGAAACTGTAAATTACACATTGATATATGTCATTTTCAGTTATTTTTACATGTCACCCCCTTCTCACCCCTCTTCCTATCAGGGCTGAACTTGGACTTGAAGGGCATCAGGAGTGTCACTATTCATCTCGGCTACCTCGAAACTATGGATTAGACACTAATATATGTCGTTTTCAGTTATTTTTACATGTCACCCCCTTCCCACCCCTTCTCACATCCTCTTTGCTGTCGGGGCTGAACTTGGACATAAAGGGCATCGGGAGTATCATGCATCTCAGCGATCTCGAAAACTATGGATTAGACACTAATATTTGCCGTTTTTGGTTATTTTTATGTCACCCCCTTCCCACCCCTTCTCACCACCCATTCCTATCGGGGCTGAACTTGGACTGAAAGGGTATTGGGAGTATTACTATTCATCTCAGCAACACCTCAAAAACTATGGATTAGACACTAATATATGTTGTTTTCGGTTATTTTTATATGTCAACACCTTCCCACCCCTCTCACCACCCTTTCCTATCGGGGCTGAACCTGGACTTAAAGGGCAACAGGAGTGTCACTATTCATCTCAGCTACCTCAGAAACTATGGATTAGACAGTAATATCTGTCATTTTCGGTTATTTTTACATGTCACCCCCTTCCCACCCCTTCTCACCACCCTATTGGGGCTGAACTTGGACTTAAAAGGCACTGGGAGTATCACTATTCATCTCAGCAACTTTGAAAACTACGGATTAGACACTGATATCTGTCTTTTTGGTTATTTTAACATGTTGCCCCCTTCCCACCCCTCCTCACCCCCCTTCCTATCAGTGCTGAACTTGGACTTGAAGGGCTTTGGAAGTGTCACTATTCATCTCAGCTACCTCAAAACTATGGATTAGAGACTAATATCTGTCGTTTTCGGTTATTTTTACATGTCGCCTCCTACCCACCCCTTCTCACATCCCCTTTGCTATCGGGGCTGAACTTAGACATAAAGGACATTGGGAGTATCAGTATTCATCTTATCGATCTCAAAAAACTATGGATTAGATGCTAATATCTGTCATTTTCGGTTATTTTTACTTGTCGCCCCCTTCCCACCCTTTCTCACTGCCCCTTCCTATTGGGGCTTAACTTGGACTTAAAGGGCATCAAGAGTATCACTATTTATCTCAGCGACCTCAAAAACTATGGATTAGACTAATATCTGTCATTTTCAGTTATTTTTACATGTCACCCCCTTCCACCCCCACCCCCTTTGGTGCCAGTCTTACCCCCACAGTATTTTTCCAGATAGTAAGTCATATGTATACCAAGTTTGGTTGAAATTGTTCCATGCATTTCAGAGTTATGCTGGAATATACACACACATACACACATCCATTTATATATATTTATATATTATATTTATAAATATATATGTATATATATATATATATATATATATATATATATATATATACATACTGTATATATATATGTATGTATGTATGTATGTATGTATATATATATATATATATATATATATATATATATATATATATATATATATACATAATATATATATATATATATATATATATATATATATATATATATATATATATATATATATATATTTGTAGCCAAAATGGCAGGAATACTCTGAGATCCACACTTCCTTTATTGCTTCCTACGTTTCGTGATTCATAATCATGTCATCAGGGAATTCCATTGTTTTTCATAGCTCATTACTATTTGTACCTCTGATCTTTTTGTTTTGTTATTCTGTATATATTTTTCTTTTATGGTTAGGGTGATTCTGTCGTTTGCATTGCAAGGTTAACGTCTTCTGTTTTTTATATAATTATATTACTGTCTTTGTTTGTTTCTCCATTCTTTGAAAATTTTTCTTAAAATTAAACTTTTTTTTGTAATTTATTTAGAGTGTTTTGTGATTTTGCTATTTTTAATGTGCTCTTCTGTAACCATGTGTCCGTATGTAACGTGATTTTATGCTTTGTGTGTATGTATTCAAGTGTGCTATAGTGTGTGTAATTTTGAACAGCATTTATAGATTTTTAATGACTAATGTTTTAACGTAATTTAGTTTTAGCTGTTCAGTACTTTTATTAATTTATTTGATTTTCTATAGAATTCCCTAATGATGTGATTATGAATCACGAAACATAGGAAGCAATAAAGGAAGTGTGAATCTCCAGAGTATTCCTGCCGTTGACTATAATTTATGTATGTGCATCGAATCTGCTAGATTTGTATATATATATATATATATATATATATATATATATATATATATATATATATATATATATATATATATACACACTTATAATATTGTCTTTAAAATGTACATCATTCCTTGATTTTGATATATTTACTGTACTAGCAGTCGTGTATTCTGTATATTAGTATTAGTTATATGTGAATGTCTTTGTAATGTCAGATCTCACAATAATTAACAATATCTTTCTTGATAATATTGTAGTAGCAGAAGAGAGAGTTTAAGTTAGACCAGATGTTGTAACTGTCATCGAGTTGCTTTGTTTTGAGTTGAGACAGGTGCTTGGTTTCCTGTTAGATACACGTGTTGATAGGTCGGGATGACAGTCAAGTCGTGTAAGATTTTGTCTCATACAAGAAGAAGACAAATGATTTCGCAATGTTACCCATATTCTGATCGCATCCCATATGATTTTCTGTTCGAGTCACGTACGCCTTTTTGAGGGTAAAAGCACATGTCTCGATCAATTACGTCATGTTTTGTATTATTGCATTGCTCTGATCACGTGTTGTTCGAACTCGTTTCTTGGCCCCAAAACGTTTTGCCGTAATAATGATGTCATCTGATTGTTTCATTTCTTGCTGGAATAGTAAAAATTTGCTGATTCTGGTTTTGGAGACCTTTTGTGTGGCTCTCTCTCTCTCTCTCTCTCTCTCTCTCTCTCTCTCTCTCTCTCTCTCTCTCTCTCTCTCTCCAAAAGAGAGAAGTTATTAGCATAAAATATTTGTGTGGTCATTGATATTAAACTTAGCTTTTGAGATCTGAATTTAGGAAAAGTGTATCTATTTGTAACGGCACCTATCAGAAGTTTGTTTTGTGAATCTCCAGCAGCTGGATTTTGAGTGATTTTGCGAAAGTTTTCACAAGCTTGTGTAAGGTAAAATGAATTTTACTTATTATTACCATGGTATAATGAGGTATATTAAGGAATTTTTGCCTTAGTGAAATTTTTTTTGGTAAATCTTTTGTGTATTTCTGTGTGTTCTTGTGGTTGCAAACTCTTAATGTTTCACATTTTATATAGTGGTGATTTAACATTTATTTACTTAGCAATTTAAGTATTTCTTAATAATTTAACATTGCATACTTGATTTGATTGTCATTTATTAATATTTTCTTTTCAAATCTTGAGTAATTCTTGATAGTTCAAATTTTGTTCCATTGATTTAATATCTTGATAAATTAACCTTTGTAATTTAACTCAAGAATTAATTAAATTTTTTGTTGTTTTCAAGTAATAGTAAGTTTTTCAGAATGTGAACTCTATAAATTTTGAATTTGAAAATAAATTTTTGCATTTAAATTAAAAAAAAAAAAACTGTTTCATTTATTGACCACCAGTGAATAGGATTAATTGTGTGCATAAGGCAAAGTGATGGACATCTTTTGTTCCTTTAGTTTTGCTGAAGTGAATTAAGACCAGGGAAACAGTTAAAGTTGTTTGATGGGGTGATGGCCTTTTGCTCTAGTATATTTCTTGTTTAATTGTTGATACTTCATACTTGTTTTGATGAACTTAGTTTGATTTTTCATGTTATTAATAAGATTTTTAAGGGATCACTGTTACCTTTAGGGTACTCAGTCGTAATTCTTATTGTTATGAGAGTTCAGATATCTGGCTGAAGTGAGGTAAATTTTTGAATTCTGTAATTAGTTGTGTAATAACCAGGTACTTGGAACGTTTCATGACAATAAAAAATTTTTGGTTCCCAGATCCGGGAACAAAACAAAATATCACTCTGGTTTATGGTTTATACTGGTGGTGTTAGGGATTTTTTGATAGGAGAGTGACCACATAGTTATTTTTGCATTGCATTGTGAATCATTTAGTCGTGAAACTTAGAGAAAATGGCTCTGTTCAATGTTCAGGAGTATTTAGCAGCTCCATCCATCCAAGAATTATCTGAACCCAACCCGACTAAGGCACAGTGGACTGCTTTAGCAGTGGTATGTGGGGGAAATGTGTCTAGTGGTATGATTAAGGAACAAATCAGATGTATTGCAATCCAAGCATTGATGCAATAACTGATGAAGGTGAGTTAGAATTAGCACAAGAGTTGTTGAATGTAGCTGAGGCAGAGTTTATAAATAGGCAAGAGGTATTGAAAGCTAACATTGAGTCCAAGATAAAAAAAAGAGAGAAAAGTGATGCAGAAGTAGAGCTTAGACTAATAGAAGCAGAAGAAAGTTTGATTAAGCTGAAGTTGCAGCTTGAAAGAGAGAAAATTTTCAGACAGAGAGAAAAGAGAAAGAAAAGAAAGAGAAGAAAAAGCAGCAGAAGAAGAAAGAAAGAGCAAGAGAAGAAAGAGAAAGAGCAAGAGAGAAAAGGGAGAAAAGAGAAAGAGAAGCAGAAGAAGGAGAAAAAGCAAGACAAGAAAGGAAGATGGAGTTAATAAAAGTTCGATCCACATTACCTGTAACAGTCTAACCCCACCTAACGTAATTCATACCCTGTATTTGATATGGTTAGAGTGCAGAAGTTAATTCCAAAGCTTACAGAAGAAGCTCCAGATGACAAGATAACTTTCTTGGATTATGCCTACAAAGTAAGATGATGTTTCAAACGATGGTTGAGGGCTGCTAAAGTTAAATCTATGGATGAACTTGAGGAGTTGGTAGTCCTAGAGCAATATCTTAGAGGAATTCCTGAACACATAAGAGCCTATTTAAGAGAGAGAGGGGTTAAGAAACTTGACAAAGCTGCTACATTGAGTGAAGACTGTAATATAATTTGTAGCAAAAGGAATTATAATGTCAGGTACCAGAACCAACAATGCACAGGTTTTAGGTCTCATCCAAATTTAGTGGTAATACCAGTACAAAGCCAGGTAATACCCCTCAGCATTCGAATGTTAAATAATCATCATCCAGTTTGTCAAGACAGATACAGAAGACTAATGTTGTCAGCTTCAAGTGTGGAAGAGTAGGACACTACAGTCGAGATTGTTGTCAGACACCACAGCAGACCAAGCCAGTTGGTTAAGTGGTTAAAGGTAACCAGGTGAAGCAAACTACGAAGAGCAGTGTGGGGAAGACTGAGACAGTTGGGAAGACTGCGACTGAACAAGCAAAGTGTTTAGCAACCAGTGGAAATGTAACTTCAAGAGTGAGTGGTTGAGCAGCATGGAGGCTTTTAAGCTATGTATCTATGAAGGTACGCTGGCAACTCAAGGAGGAAGTGTGCAGGTACCAGTCAAGGTATTACATGATACAGGGAGTAACCATAGTGTGGTAGTTCGTGGTGCTCACCCACAATTGGAGAAGAATCTCACTGGAGATTCAGATTATTTTGAAGGGTATAGGAGGAGAAGAGGTAACTCCTGTATGCTGCTTGCGCCTGTCGTGTGAATTGGTGACAGGGAATGTTGATTTTGCTGTAAAGGACTCACTAGTTTTTTGAAGGTGTGCGTGTTTTGCTGGGTAATGAAGTTGGTGGGGCACCACTTGTTCCTTGTCCTTTAGTGACAGACAAACCGTTGAGGATTAGTCCTATGGTAGATTTAGAGAAGAATAACCCCACCTGTTTCCAAGTTGTGTAACTACCAGGAGTATGAAGAGAACTATGTCAGCAAGTGAAGAAACTGAGGATTTACCTGCACCAGAGGGATCAAGTGAAGCATCTTTGAGCTTAGAAGAGCTGTTCCAGGAAAGTGAAGTTTCCCCTAGTGCCAACAATAAAGAGATTTCCCAAGAAGAAGAGGATCCTGTTGTTATTGAAGAGACTCAGAGTAGTCAGAGTGTTCCTGATGATAGTAGTGAAACTACAGTAGCAGAGTTAGCAGATATTGAGAGTTCAGCCCTTGAAGTTGGTCAAGTGACTAGAGAGAAGCTAATGGAACTGCAGAAGAAGGATACAGTGTGGGCTGATTTGTTCTTCAGAGTTGTTGATCAAGAAGAGATGCAACAAACTCCTACCTGTTATTATGTAAAGGAAAGATTGCTAATGAGGAAGCATCGACCTGCAGATATACCAGGAAATGCTGAATGGGGTGATTATCATCAAATTCTGATTCCATATTCATTGAGGAAGCAAGTGCTAGTAGTAGCACACGAGTCTGTTCATATGGGAATCAGGAAGACTATTGAGAAGATTATGGAGTATTTTTTCTGGCCTGGACTTCACAAGGATATTAGCAGATTCTGTCGAGAGTGTCACACATGTCAGATAGCTGGAAAACCGAATGAAACCATTCAGAAAGCTCCCCTGCAACCCATAGAAGTTAGAGGAGAACCCTTTAGCAAGGTGATTATAGACGTGGTTGGGCTGCTTCTGAAAGCAAAGAAAGGAAATGAATATATGTTAACATTATTGTGTCCTGTGCCAAGGTATCCTGAGGCGATTCCTGTAAGAAGTATAAGTGCAAAGGTAATTGCTGAGAAGTTGGTGGAGTTTTTCTCCAAGTTTGGAATACCAGAAATTGTGTAAAGTGATAGAGGAACGAACTTTACTTCAGATTGTTCCAGGATGTGATGAACTTGCTAGGAATGAAACAACAGTTATCAACTGCTTATCATCCAGAGACTCAAGGATCCTTGGAAAGGTTCCACCAGACAGTAAAAAGTATGTTAACTAAGTATTGTTATGAATCAGGGAGAGAATGGGATGCTGGTTTACCCTCGATGTTGTTTGAAGTTAGGAATGCTTGTCAAGAAAGTATTGGATGTTCACCTAACAGATGATCTTTGGTCGAGATGTGAGAGGTCCATTGAAGAGTCATGCAGAGAACTGGGAAGGAAATCAAGGGGAAATCCAAGGGGAAATCCAAGGGGAATATGTGTAGAATTTGAGGAAAATTCTCTTTAGAAAATCTGAAAATAAGTCAAGAATAAATGAAAAGAAGATATGATGCCAAGACTAAACTAAGAAGTTTTAGTGTGAATCAGCAAGTTCTAGTGTTCTTACCAGTGAAAAGATTTCCCGTTACCAATTAGTTTCAAGGCCCTTAAAAGATAATAGAGAAGTTTTAGTGATAGAACCTGTGTGATTGAAACACCAGGAAGAAGGAAACGACATAGGAAGATACATGTGAATCTTTTGAAACCTTACTTCTCAGAGACTAAAACTGAAACAGTTTGAGTAACACAGACAGTTTCATCTACAGAGGACGAGGATGGCTACGAATTGGGAGCTAAAAGCAACATGAACAATTCTTCAATATTGGAAAATTTGGAGGATAAACTAAAACATCTGAGTGTTGAGCAAAGCCATGAATTAAGTGAAGTGATTAGTAATTTCCCTGAAATTTTTACAGATGTACCTAGGCGTACCGATGTGACAAAGCGTGAGATAAAGATCAGAGAAGATGGAAAACCTTTTAAAAATTGAGCATATCACTTATCACCTTTTCACAGAGATGTTTTGAAGAAAGAAGTTGAGTATTTGTTGCAGCATGGATTAGCAGAACCCATTTCAAGTCATTACAGTTCTCCTTGTGTGTTGGTGAAGAAACTGGATGGCTCATTTAGGATGTGTACTGATTATACAAAACTGAATTCCATCAGTGTAGCTGACAGTTATCCCTTGCCTCTTATAGATCAATTACTTGATAATGTTGGGCAAGCCAAATTTCTTTCCAAGAGAAATTTGTTGAAAGGATATTGTGAAATTCCTTTAGGTGAGAATGCTAAATTGCTGTCGGCTTTCATTACTCCTTTTGGTCTGTATCAATACACTGTTTTGCCGTTTGGTCTGATGAATGCACCACCAGCATTTCAACGAGTGATGGATCAACTGCTAGGATCCATAGAAGGAGTAGGTGTTTACCTTGATGACATTGTAATTTATTCTAATACATGGGAAGAACATCTGAAGGTTTTAAGAAAAGTGTTCAAGAAACTACAAAGATTTTTGGGCATGGCTGGATTTTATAGCCAATTCTGTCCAAATTTCTCAGCCATAGTAGCTCACCTGACAGATTTTGTAACCCTGCTGTGTAAAAATAGAGAACATTTTTGGAAAGAACAATGTAACAGCAGGTTATTTATCCTTTTGTGAATTACTGGATTCAAACCTGGGATAATTAATCTTCTAGGGGCAGGAATCTCATGACATTGTCTTTAAAATGTATATCATTCCATGATTTTGATATATTTACTGTTCTAGTGGTCGTGTATTCTGTATATTAGTATTAATTATATATGAATGCCTTTGTAATGTTAGATCTCACAAGAATTAATAATATCTTTCTTGATAATGGTGTAGTAGTGGGAGAGAGAGTTTAAGTTAGACCAGATGTTGTAACTGTCATCGAGTCGCTTTGCTTTGAGTTGAGACTGGTGCTTGGTTTCCTCTTAGGTTTGCGTGTTGACAGATTGGGATAACAATCGAGTCGTATAAGATTTTGTCTCATACGAGAAAAGACAAATGATTTCGCAATGTTACACGTATTGTTCTGATCGCGTCCCATGTGATTTTCTGTTCGAGCCACGTACGCCTTTTTGAGGGTAAAAGCACATGTCTCGATTGATTATGTTATGCTTTGTAAGATTGCATTGCTCTGATCATGTATTGTTCTAATGTGTTAGTTTTAGCCCAAAATGTTTTGCCTTAATAATGACGTTATCTGATTCATTTCTTGCTCTCTCTCTTCAAAAGAGAGAGCAAGAAATGAAAGAGGTTATTAACATAAAAATATTTGTGCAGTCATTGATGTTAAATGTAGCTTTTGAGATCTGAATGTAGGGAAAGTATATATATTTGTAACGGCGCCTATCAGAAGTGTGTTTTGTGAATCTCAAGCAGCAGCATTTCAGGTTATTTTGCAAAGTTTTCACAAGCTTGTATAAGGTAAAGTGAATTTTACATATTATTACCATTGTATAATGAGGTGTATTAAGGAATTTTTGCCTAAGTGAAATTGTGTTTGGTAAATCTTTTGTGTATTTTTGTGTGTTCTTGTGTTGGCAATCTCTTAATAAATTTTTGCATTAAAAATTTTTTGAATAACAGTGTTTCATTTATTAACCACCAGTGAATAGGATTAATTGTGTGCATAAGGCAAAGTGATAAACATGTTTTGTTCCTATAGTTTTGCAGAAGGGAATTAAGGCCAGGGAAATGTTTGATGGAGTGATGCCCTTTTGCTCTAGTATATTTCTTGTTTAATTGTTGATACCTCACATTTGTTTTGATAAACTTAGTTTGATTTTTCACGTGATTATTAAGTTTTTTTTAAAGGATCACTATTGCCCTTTAGAGTGCTCAGTCATAATTTTATTGTTATGAGAGTTCAGGTATCTGGCTGAAGTGAGGTAAATTTTGAACTCTGTGATTAGTTGTGTAATAACCAGGTACTTGGAACACTTTGTGATATATATATATATATTATATATATATATATATATATATATATATATATATATATATATATATATATATATATATATATATATATATATATATATATATATATATATATATATATATATATACTAGCTGACTAACCCAGCACTGCCTAGGAAAACACTGAATAACAGTATACATGCAGAGGAAAAGAAAGGGGGAGGGAAAAAGAAGGGAAGAGGGGAAGGGGGAGTTGAGGGTAAGGGGAGGGGAAGTTACGTTCCTCTCTCAGAAGAGAATAAAAACATCTCTGCTGAACAAAGACAATAAATAAAGAATATTGTATTTCTACAATTAGCACTCAGGCGTGTTTGTGTATGTGTTTGTGTGGGAGGGGAGAAGGTCTCTCTCTCGTGCAACAACAGTGAAGTGAAGTGTTATTGCCAATACACCCCTTAAACCTCATTTAAACCGAATTTATAGCGATATATGCCATGGTGACGCTACAATGTAGTTACTATAACGATTCCGAAGGTAAAAACAGAGAAGATACGATTGAATTAATGAGAAAATTTGCATTTGAACTATTAAAGAAAAAGGATATACTGTCATCATACATCTTGCACATCTTGCTGAGCTAGCAGCTACTATGCATGTGTGAATGAAGAAGACAACTGTTTAGGGAGAAAATCTTTGGACCTGCTGGTTTGGGTTCATTGCTTTATATGTATGAATTATGTTTTGTAACGAAGCCAAAAATATTTAATTTAGCAATACAACCAAGCAGTGAGGTGTATATTTAACACTTTTAATATATTAATTATTATCATAAATTATGATCAGAATTCACATAAATTCTGATAGAAAAATTTATGTTATAGGAGATTTGGATTTATTGTAGGTTAACCACATGTCTGACAGTGCATGGAATAAAAGATGGAGTGTCAGGAGAAAAGTGAGAATTAACCCAGTAACAGAAGGAAAAGGTGATTCAAAACGAAATTTTCATTTGTTTTGTCTGTGTTTTTATGTCTGTCACGGGGTAGGGGTTTAATTTTGAGTTAAAAACCTTTCTGGAGTGACACAGGGGCCGTGTGCAAAATTTTTTCTGGGTCTGTCAAGCGGTTCGGATTTCTATATTGGACAAACAAATGTACAAACATTCACTTTTATATATATATATATATATATATATATATATATATATATATGTATATATATATATATATATATATATATATATATATATATATATATATATATATATATATATATATATATATATATATATATATATGTATATATATAAAAGTACATGTGTATATAAATTATATATATTGAGTATATCTTAATATAATTTTTATATATGTACAAGAAGCGATGTATGTAATTTTGATATATGAGAAATATTCTGTGTTATGATAATAACTGTTGAAATCTTGGTAGTGTCAGATCTCATAAGAATAGATAAGTTAACAGCATAATTTAGAATCTTTTAGATAATGTAACAGCAGGGGAGAGATTATGTCATATAAGCAGTTGTATGACTTTGTTACCATGTGGCTGTTTGGTCATGGGATCGCTTTTGTTTTGGTTCGAGCGATAAGTCACATCAACAGACGATATAAGAGACAAACGATTGCTTCGAGTATTGCATCACCTTTTGTCATACAGAGAGAGGATCACGTGGCTTTCTAAACCTGTACTGTTCTGTTTGTTGCATCGATCGTGGTGAGATCTTGTCAGAAGCTTTGTCCAATACATAGACAGACACGCCATGCAAGTATTTTCTTGGGAAAAGGGAAGTATTGCAAAAAAGCGCATGGAAGTTACGTCATTTAAACTCTGATCGCATATTGTCCACCTTTGATTTCTTGCACAGAAACGTTTTGCAGGAAAAATTTGTCATTCTGATTCTAGAGACCTTTTTTGGCTGGTTTCCCCCCCCCCTCTCTCTCTCTCTCTCTTAAAAAAATGAAATTATAAAGTAACATAAAATAATTGATTGTCGGTCACTCTGTTTTAGTAACTTATTGTGAGGTCTGATATTTAGCATTGTAGTAGTGTGTGTGTGTGTGAAAGAGGCACCTTTTCAAGAATAAGGTATTTTTTGGTAATGGCCAGAACTGCAGTTAACAGGTATCGTAATTAATTTTATACCATGGTATAATTTGAAGTGCTTCAATAAATGATTAGTAGACCAGTCAGTATAAAAGGAATTTGTACCTTAGTGAATTTATATTTACATTTAATTTTCATGTTTTGTATAATTGTGTTCTTAGTGTCATTTGAATTAGTTATGTAATTCTTTTTGAATTTAATACTTTTACATATTTTATGTGTTTACAATCTCAATTTTTTTTCAAGATGCTTATTTAATTTAGTTTCACATATTAACATTTTGGCTATTTAAGTTTGTTTCATAATTTGATTTAAGAATGAATAAGTTTGTGTTTTCAAGTAATAATAATTTTTCCTCAAAGTAAAGTTGTGAATTTTGATTTATTGATTTTGAGTTAAAAATAAATTTTTGTACTTAGATTTTACAATAGTGTTTAATTTATTGACCACCAGTGGTAGCAATAACTTTGTAAATAAACTACAGTGATATAAGTTTTGTTCCTTCAGTTTTGCTGAAGTGAGTCGAATCGAGAAGACAGTTGCAGTTGTTTGATGGAGTGATGCCCATTGGTTAACTTAATATATATATTGATACCTCACAATTGTTTTGATAAATTTAATATATTTTGATACCTCACATTGCTGATAATTCTTCTAAGGGATCACTGTCGTTTTGAGAGTACTCAGTCATGTTTTTTTTTTTTTTAATGAGAGTTCAGGTATCAGGCTGTATTGAGGTAAGTTTTGAATTCTATGATTGTTAAGTGTAATAACCAGTTATTTGGAACACTTCGTGACAATATACATACATATATATGTATATATATATATATATATATATATATATATATATATATATATATACAGTATATATATATATATATAGAGAGAGAGAGATGTATGTGTGTGTGTGTGTTCCAGCACAAATCTGAAATGCATTGAGCAATTTCAGCCAAACTTGGTATAAATATGACTTACTATCTGGAAGAGAATACTGTTGGGGTAAGACATCACTAGTACCAAAGAGGGTGGGGGTGGAAAGGCCTTCCCTGTAATGGGGCTGGTTCTGCCTGCAGGCTTAGGAACTAAATAAACCTACAAGTTTATCATACCTCATTTCGGTATACGTGACTTACTGTCTGGAAAAGAATACTGTGGGGGTTAGACATCACTGACACCAAAGGGGGTTGGGGTAGGAAGAAGAGGGTGACATGTAAAGATAACTGAAAACGACAGATAGTGTCTAATCCATAGTTTTCGAGGTTGCTGAGATGAATAGTGACACTCCCAATGCCCTTTAAGTCCAATTTCAGCCCCAATAGGAATAGAGGGTGAGAAGGGGTGAAATATAAAATGTTAAAAATGCTGGGCAATGTAATTGAAGCAACTGTCTTAACAGGAAAGGGATAGAGTGAGAGGGGGTGGAAGTGAGAGAGTACAGGGGGTGTCAAGGAGGATAAAGAGGGGAAAGAGAGAGAGAAGGAGAAAGTGAAAGGGAGAGCAAGTGAGAGCGTACAGGGGGTGTTTGGGAGGAGAAAGAGAGAGAGAGAGTGAGTTTATTAGTTGTCAATAGGAAACGAAAGAGAAATTTGCAATGCATACAACCAAAGCTCAGTGATAAAATGCATCAGTTATAATATTGCAGTTACAATAAAAATCCATTTACTCAAGAGAGGATGTAAAAATGGTCGCAAACTATATCATTTCATTTTTATTGAAGACTTAACATAAGTAGCTCCCTAGATAATTGTTTTAATTAGCACTCAGTCCAAAAGAATAGGTCTTAATGTTTTCTTCGACGAGACGTCACATGGCTCACAGGTCTTCATTTTCTGCCGTGAAAAGGACCGAAACAGGTGCCTCGCCACCAGAGGCACTCCAGAAGTATAGTGCCAAGTGCCAACAGATAACCAATGAAAACGATGAGGAATGCTGCCTAGGAATAAACAAAAATATATATTTTCAACCATTTTATTAGACATTTCGTGACCATATACAGTACAGTACACACACACGTATATGTATGTATATATATATATATATATATATATATATATATATATATATATATATATATATATATATGAATATAAATATATATAGATAGATATATATACACATATATACTGGGTGTTTCGAAATTAGAACCCCCCCTCCACAGAACAAATGGAAAGTTATGAAGTTTTCTGCTATAGCCTATCTCCAAGTACATTATTTTAAGTTTCTGTTAAGCTATTCTTCATTTTACATTTTTTGTATTTTCAGACTGAGTGACAGTGTTAGATACAGCCATGGCTAACAACTTAGAGGAAATCAGATGGATTGACCAAATCCGGGCTATAACCTTCAGAGAGGCCAGGGATGCTGGCACATTTTTCATTTCACATTCCTGGATAGCTAATTACATTAAAAGAGATGAATCCTTTGTTAAAAGAAACTGGAACAAAAATCCATATGACTGTCATCGCGAAAAGAGTGAGAATCTTGGAAGACCTGAAGTCCTTTCTCAGGAGTCAAAAGACATCATAGCTGAGGCAGTGGGTAGACCAAGAAAGTCTGTACGTAAATTGGCGCTTGAACTAGAAACAAAAAGGGGAAAGAAGAGAAGTTATAGTGCTGTATATCATGAGTTGAAAAAAATCTGGTATCAAGCCATTTCATGTTATCAGCAAGCCCAACATCACTCAGCAACAGAGAGAAGACCGTGCATGGTTTTGTGGTTCATTTCTTAAAGATTGGGATGAAGCTGACTTTCTCCATGTTGCCACATCAGATGAATTCTTCATTTACACTGTCAGGAAGCCAAATCATAAAAATGACATCATTTGGGCTGCAAAGTTGGATGATATCAGCGATGACGTGCGCTATCGCCAAGTTGTAAAATTTCCTGAATGTTTGGGAATTTTTCTCTGTTTCACTGCCAAACGGTTAATGTGGATCATCAAAGAAAAAGGACAGTCATGGAATGGCGAATACTTCAGAGAAACTGAGCTTACTGGTGGAGTATTTCCTTTCCTCAAAGATCCTGAAAATGTGTTATCTGTTGAAGAAGTCACATTTTTGCATGATAAGGCACCATGTTTCAAGGCTCTTCAGACACAGGAGCTGCTTCAAAACAGTGGTATCAATTTCCTCTCGTCAAGTGAATTTCCAGGTAGCTCCCCTGACCTTAATGTGTGTGAAAACATTGGTAGTATCTTAAAGGATCGTGTTGAAGCACGCACAGTGAACTATGATGGTATACCAATCCTGGACGACCTGCGAAGAGAGGTGACCGAAGTGCTCAGGGAAATGGAGTTTGAGTCTCAGCTTTTTTGCGATTTGCTGAAATCAAGAATGCAGGCTGTGGTACAGGCAGATGGAGGCCACACAAAATATTAAATACTCAGAGAGAAACTTAAATAAATACCTGTTCTGAATTACTTTTGTTTTTGTCTATATCAATTTTAGTTTATGCTGTATATATATTAATTGTTTTAGCACTGACTAATTTTCTTTATTTTTTCTGTAGTTCTTTCCTAAATTAGTCATTGTTCAATAGGAAAAAACTCAATCTGCAGCAGCTCAGGTGATTTCATTTGAAAATTCTGACACTCGGACTGCACTGTTTCGTCCTAAACTCATAGACTGCCTTAGCGAGTAATGTAACAAATGTTTGTTGTTGTTGCTGTTAGATTAAGCTGGGGTCATGACATTAAGGGCTCTCGCTCCTAAGAACAGTCTGTTAATAAAATGCTAGTTCTTATTTTACTTTATCGACGAAAAAGTAGTGAATCAAAGAGTCATCCCCATACTTTCAAAAGTCTCTGACTATCTGTTATCCATTGCATATTTTATATGAGGGCACAGGTGTATCATTAAATATTATCATTTACCAGTCTATTCATAATAAAACATCAGCAATATTAGAGAGAGGAAGGGCGGTAGTCAGATTCATGTTTAGCCTTGCTGATTCCTGGCTGCATTGCATTTCATATAGAATTATACTTTCCTTATCATTGTTAACAATTTCTTGAAAGCTTAAATCAGGGGATACAAAAGGAAATACATTGCATTTTATATAGAATTATTCTTTCTTCATCGTTTTTAATAATTTCTTGAAGCATTATTCCACTTTTGATAGCTGCTCTCTCTCTCTCTCTCTCTCTCTCTCTCTCTCTCTCTCTCTCTCTCTCTCTCTGTAAGCTGGCCATACTACACCCTTCTGTCCCCTATTTCTACTCTCCCTAAAACAAATAAGAACGAAATATCTCCACATCCCATATTTACACTGCCGGGTCCATTCTTGTGAAAATCATTCAAGTGACTGGAAGAATCCTTATCTTCCTTCTTGGAAAAATTGAAGCCAGATAACCTACAATCAGTCAGCGAAACAGCCCTAAGAATTTCCTCATCCTCCCACGTAAAATTCGGAGGACATGTCAAAAAGAAAATATGATTACTTAACCCTCCCACTGAACTAGTCCGCTTAGTTAAGACTTGTAATCGATGTTTCCTAGTCACCTAATACGTGTTTTCTTTTCTGTGTATGAAATCAGAACAATATGGAGATCAGGTTCCTCTTAGTAGTGAATAAACGTTGATATTAACTACCTCGCTCGTAACCAAAAATGTGTTTCTTTTATCGGTAGACCTTAATGAAAAAATCGGTTGTAGTATGGGCATCCCCTCTCCCCACTGATAGCAAACCTGTATTTGGAATATTCTAAAAGCAAAATTTCGTCATCCATTAAACCTCGAAAAAATATCCGGCTTAGATACGTACACGACAGTAGTCGGAGAGATTTCAGTATATATTTTAAACAGATTAAATGCACTAATGCCAACTATCAAATTCACTACTGATTAGGAAAACGAAAGCCGCCTTATATATCCTAATCATAAGAGAACAGACATCATACACCTATTTCTCATGATGGAAGCCAATGTTTGCCGTTTCTTACATCCATTTCTGAAGTTATCTTGAGGTTTCAGTACTCCATTTCTTAAAGAGTTTAGAATGTACTCAGATATCTGCAGAGTATATATATTATATATATATATATATATATATATATATATATATATATATATATATATATATATATATACATATACATATACATATACACATATATATATATATATATATATATATGTATGTATGTATGTATATATATGTATGTGTAGAATCTACTGGTCACTTTTTTACCAGATACATAATGTAATTGTAGTAGCCACAATGCCCTCTTAACTTCTCGAATTCTGCGCTTG
>NC_089765.1:43219409-43221909 GCF_040412425.1 Macrobrachium rosenbergii | reverse complement strand
GGTGGAAGCCGGTATCAACTTATACCTCACTTGTTGGCCGTGTGGGTAAAGGCGTCACTGTAGTCCTGAGTTCTTGTTTTTCGTTGGTTGAGCCCACGGACGACGAACTTATTATCAACTAAAAATTCCTTCGTAACATACAAATTATGAAAATATATTATTTCCGAGGTAGAGCGAATTGGACATTAAAGGACGTTTGTAGCTTAATGCTTGTATATGAATCATGGTGATGTGATAAAAAGTCATAATATGGCTGCGTGCGACACACGCACTACATGGTCAGCATGGCAGAGGTGGGTTGATATCAACTCTAAATACAAATACCTGAGTTCGACGGGGATTTGTAGGTGGAAGCCAGTATCAACTTATACCTCACTTGTTGGCCGTGTGGGTAAAGGCATCACTGTAGTCCTGAGTTCTTGTCTTTCGTTTGTTCAAGCCCACAGGACGATGAACTTATTATCAACTAAAAAATTCCCCTTCGGTAACATATATGAAAATATGTAGAGTAGCTAGGGAAATTAGGTAGAAAAGAGAGAGAGAAAGAGAAATATATAAAATTGAAAAAGTAAAGAGAGAGAGAGACGTAAGAATAAAAATGGAGGCAGAGAGAACAGCGATAATGCCTGAAAGCTGTTGTTATTATCGTGGATTCAAATACGCTGACCGAGGTAGGACTTTGCACGAACTCAAATACAGTGAGCAGGTATATCGCGTCTAAAGCCATAAAACCGATCATAAAAGTGGGAAGTAGTGGCCTCGCGATTAAGTTAACCAAATCATGAGTCAGCACAGCCAAAAAGCTTACAGCAGCCAGCTCTATAACCCCGCCTTCAATAGGAGGCGTTTTCATGGAAATTCCAGGAA
Source organism: Macrobrachium rosenbergii (assembly GCF_040412425.1). Taxonomy (NCBI): domain Eukaryota; kingdom Metazoa; phylum Arthropoda; class Malacostraca; order Decapoda; family Palaemonidae; genus Macrobrachium; species Macrobrachium rosenbergii. The sequence continues at coordinate 43,221,042 of NC_089765.1, read as the reverse complement.
ATTGGGGCTGGACAAAGTGATGTACTTCAACACCCTCCAATCAAACATGCTAGGGAGGGGTCTTTCACACACCCTCCTGAGATCACCTCCAATCAAGTCCTCTAAGGAGAGATTTGAATCACACCCACTACAGCCCTTCCCAATCAACTATTTGAAGGGGAGGCCTTGCAGATAAATCCTTCCAATAGGACTAGAAGGAGGTGGAGATTGCAGATAACAAGAAATCGAGGGGTTCAACAGTCTGGAGAGCGACAGGAGAGAAGCAGATTGGAACTGTCTGTGTCCACTAAGGGAGAGTATGTCTCCCCTCGCTTTCGTGTTCTCCATATAGACTGAGTCAAGTTAATTACACAAGAGTGATTTTGTTTATACCACTGTAACCTGTTAATTTTGTACTGATCTTCATAATACTAAGTTCTTTGTTAAAGTGAAGAAATTATAGAACTTGTCTCTATACGCCTTCCTGAGAGATATCAATACTTAAAATAATTTATCTTCAAGAATATACAAGTTGCAGAAAGTGAGGTGCTGTGGACACATGTAGAAAAATAACAAGGTAAGAAGTGAGAGAATGAAAACATACAGCAAAAAGGAAAAAGTATTACAAATATATTATTTCCAAGGTAGAGCGAATTGGGTATTAAAGGACGTTTGTAGCTTAATGCTTGTATATGAATCACAGTGATGTGATAAAAAGTCATAATATGGCTGTGTGCGACAAACGCGCTACATGGTCAGCATGGCAGAGGTGGGTTGATATCGACTCTAAATGCAAATACCTGAGTTCGACGGGGATTTGTAAGTGGGAGCCGGTATCAACTTATACCTCACTTGTTGGCCGTGTGGGTAAAGGCGTCACCATAGTCCTGAGTTCTTGTCTTTTGTTGGTTCGAGCCCACGGAACAACGAACTTATTATCAACTAAAAAATTCCCCTTCGGTAACATATAAATTATGAAAATATATTATTTCCGAGGTAGAGCAAATTGGATATTAAAGGACGTTTGTAGCTTAATGCTTGTATATGAATCACGGTGATGTGATAAAAAGTCATAATATGGCTGTGTGCGACAACGCACTACATGGTCAGCATGGCAGAGGTGGGTTGATATCGACTCTAAATACAAATACCTGAGTTCGACGAGAATTTGTAGGTGGAAGCCGGTATCAACTTATACCTCACTTGTTGGCCGTTTGGGTAAAGGCATCACTGTAGTCCTGAGTTCTTGTCTTTCGTTGGTTCGAGCCCACGGGACGACGAACTTATTATCAACTAAAAAATTCTCCTTCGGTAACATATATGAAAATATATTATTTCCAAGGTAGAGTGAATTGGATATTAAAGGACGTTTTTAGCTTAATGCTTGTATAAGAATCACGGTGATGTGATAAAAGTCGTGTATATATATATATATATATATATATATATATATATATATATATATATATATATATATATATATAAATATATATATATATATATATATATATATATATATATATATATATATATGTATATATAATATATATATATAATATATATATAATTATATATATACGTGTATATACATTATATGTTATAATGCTGAGTGGTTTCCCTTACAGGGGTGACTCTTACAAACAGGAAGGACATC